>NC_059338.1:45287500-45502500 GCF_018350155.1 Leopardus geoffroyi | reverse complement strand
TTATGCAACTGTGGTCAACCCTTCTCTGGGGTTTTTAGGCCAAGCCTGAAGCCTCCTATGGTAAAATGAAAGAAACATATGACTAAGATGTGTGTGTGTATGTGTGTGTGTGTTTATATAAAAAGATCCTTAAGGGTAAAAAGCTTTTGTCTCCCCACCCCTTCTTCCCTCTTCTTCATAGACCACCCTGAATAGACCAACTCTAAAAATGTTGACCTATGTTGAATTCTATCCCTTCAGGGCTTAAAAACAGTGACTGATACTGTAGATTTTGGTGGGGTAAGGCAATGTAGATCTCCTTTGACTTGGTATCCTCAAAACTAACAGAAGGCCACAGGGCAAGTCCTTCATAAGTGTGTAAATTAAAGAGTATCTGCACTGTGAGCTTTTAAAGCAAATTTTAAATTATTCGAAGTAATATGTGTTCATTGCAGAAAATTTAGAAATTTTGGAAAGTCAGCCAAGTATGAAGAAAATAAAAGTCACATAATCCTATCACCCAGAGAGAAGCACTCAATAACTATTTTAAGTATATTCATTTTCTCTCCATTTATTTCATTATTATTTCAGCAGAAACCATATACGAAGTCCCTGGACAACTTCCTGAGGCAGAGAAAAGGTTGTAGGTTGTTAAGAAAGTGTTTGTTTCTCAGTAGACACTACTCCTTGGAATAACATTGTAAATGGTAGTGAGCTTCTCAGGATAGTCTGCAAAAAGTCCATGAAGGGATTCTGTAATTAAACAATAATGTTGACCACAAACCATCCAGGTTTTATAGGGCTGGATGCACTTCGAATTTGGGGAGCCATCTTCTGGATAAGGAAGGCAAAAGTACAAAAACCCCTTGGAAAAGTTCATGTAAATGAGGGGTCGTGAGAATTAAGCTCCTTTTAGCTTTTCAGTAAACCCTCTTTGGTGCTGTAATTTTTGTGGAAATTAACTGCTTTGGTAAACATTGCTTTAATGAGAAAACTCATTCTTCATTTCACCTGAGATCCCAGGGACACCTCTCCCCACCTCCTCCTCCACCACCCAACAGATCCGGAAGACATGGGAGTGGAGACTCCCACCACACACACACACACACACACACACACACACACACACCTTGGACTTTGGCAAGGCCTGCAGAAGAGAAGAGAACAGTGGGAAGTGGGGGAGCAGACAGGAGGGGGCGCCGAGGAACTGGAGAGGCTCCTTAGGTGTAGGGATGCTCCACAAACCACGCAAATTGCGCTTGTCCATGCAAGCTAAATCTACTAGACATTTAATCACAGGATCATCTCTCTAGCTATTCATAATTATTAAGATGACTATAAACATACTTATATAAAAACAATAAAAAACACGATTACCCCCTCTGGTCACAAGTAATAAAGCCCTCACCTCTTTGCCCTTACACCACACCAGAATCTCTGAATTCCATACCTTCAAACACTCTAACTATAATTTTGAAAGAAAAAAGATATCCATTTTGCTCAGAAAAGTTCATTTTTAAACTTCAAACTCATTGCTATTATAATTAATTTTTTTTCATTCCTAAAGTTTTAACTTCTAAATTCTTGGTACCAAAGGGTCATTCATAACAAGTTAAGTTTGAATTTTTTGTTTCCTATTTTTCTTTTAAGTAGATTGAATGTTTGCAATCCCCAAATTCCTATGTTGAAGCCCTAACCCTAATGTTGATGCTATTAGGAGGAGGTAGACCTTTGAGAGATGATATGAGGGTGAGGTCCTCATGATGAGATTGGTGCCCTGACAAGAAGAGAATTCAGAGCTCTCCCCCACAGCACTCCCCCACCCCCCGCCCCAGGACACAGCTATCTGGAAATGGGAGCCATGAAAAGGGCCATCACCAAGAACTGCAGGGTGCTGGCACCCTGATCTCAGACTTCAGCTTCCAGAACTGTGAGGACTAAATTTCTGGGGTTCAAGTCACCCAGTCTGTAGTATTTTGTTATAGCAGCCCAAGCTGACTAAGAATACAGGTTCCCTTTCTTATTGACTATCAAAAGGAAACCAAGGAAAATGCAGATTGAAAAAAAAAAAAGTAGTGCATGCTATATATACCACCTCCTATAATTTCTTATCTTGATCTACATAAATTCATTTCGTGGGATTTGTTTTTAAAAGGTACTACTCTGAAATGTGCTTTCTTTGTATTTGCTCTGCTCAATAACAGCTAGCACTGATTGCTGTGTATTAACATAGCATCATGTAATTCATAATGTATGTGAACTCAGTTCATCTTCCCCGACAATGCAATCAGATAGACACTACTGTTCTCATCTTTCCCACGCAGATGTGGAAATGGGAGCACAGAGGGGTAAAGTGATGAATACAAGGCCAAGTGGTAGAGCCAAGATTGGCTCTCACTAGTCAGATGCCAGAGCCCACACTCTGTTAGAAATAGGTTTTCTCTTCAATCTCCTCCACTTTTTTGCTTCAATTTTACTCATCCTTCAAGGCAAGGCTCCAAGTCTAACTCCTAAAGGGAGGCCTATCTGAGTAGTCCCAGCCTCTGAGTCTGAACTTTTGTAGTGTCCATAGTCTTCCTCGCATTTTTTTTTACAACCTTATGCTATTGAGGACCTTCCACATCTTTTATGTTAGCTCCACCAACAAGATCAGTAGCTAGTGGTTTGAGAGTAGGTGTGTGTGTGTGTATGTGTGTATTTAAACTTCCTTTGGGGAGGGACCACAATGCAAACACAGGTAAAGCACCCAGCAAGCAGTTGTGGATTGAGGGTTGTTTATAAACAGGTATGTTTATAATGGTTAATTCCAATGACACCACACAGCCTCTTCTGAAAGGCTGGGGCTACATCAGAGCAGGTAGTTTACAGTCAGTGCTAACAACTTGCTAATGGTTCTAATTGGTCTCTCAGTGATGTGTGAATTACTCTGAGTAACTTGCTTTTCTAGATCTGAAAATTATGACCTGACTTACATCTATTTATTTCTTCCCTGGGTTTCTCCTTAGGGTATGTATTTTCTTTGATCCCACTTTCCAAAGCTAGGTAGATAGAAGATAAAAACGAGGAACACAGTCACTTGAAGCAAGAAGTGTTAAGAACCCATAAACAAGGAGAGAGACTCAGCCCCATATAAAAGAGAAGAATGATGGGGTTGGCAGGGATCTCAGACACCAGGAGGGGGTCAGCGATTGTCTGCTTCCTCTCCTCATTTCACTGCCTTGCCCAGATATTGTAAGGTAGCTTTCTAGCATGGAGCCCCTTTTTCCAGGCCACACAACAGCTCCGGCTCGGTGGGTGTACCAAACAAATCCGTAGACACTCAAGTCACCCAGTTTTTACTGGTATCTGCTTAGAATATCATCCTACTTCCAGCCTATAATGTGTTCATGGTATTGTTATTTCACATGTTGGTCTTGTCTCTCCAACGGATTATAAGCTGAGGGAACAGGAGGTCTTGCTTTCTAGATTTCTGCATCATGCACACAAAACCTTCCATAATTTGGGCCCTGCCTACCTTTGAAGATTAGGTCCCAGTTCCGGTCGCTAACTGGAGGCATGGCCCAGCTACCTGGCTGCTTTGCTGGTTCCCATCCACATTCCACTATTACTGTCCTTAGGCCCTTGCACATGTTGTTCCCTCTGTGTAGACTACCCAGACCTCTACAGAGCTTACCTGTCAACCGATCCTACTCTTTCTCTGCCATTCACCAGCTCTGTGACCATGGGCAAGCCATCTTGACCTCTCTGAACCTCAGGGTCTTGTTTCCAACAAAGGGACCACCCTGTCTATACAGAGAATTAAAAATAAAGGGCTGGCGTTTGGCACATTTAAAGAGCAGATGTGGATGCTTCATGAAGGGCTGTTACTATGTTATCTGTGGTTCTTTATGGCCTGCCCTAAATGTCATTTGTTCTGAGAAGCTTTCCAAAATCTCTGTTGTCAGAATTGAGCTCTTCCTCCCCCACCTCCTGTTGACGTTTTGAGCTTTCTTCAAGCCTTTGAGATTTGGGTTGTTTGTTACAGTACTTAACCAACTCTGACTAATACATGACAGATACGTGTTTTGTAAATTGTACAATTTGGTTGTTTTTCGTATAATCTCATGACCGTATCACCATCACCACCATCTCATTCTGAAACATTTTTATCACCTCAAAGAATAGGAGGGTTTCCATTTTTTTCACATCTTCACACATACTTGTTGTTACAGGTCTGTTTTGTTGTAGCTTTCCTAGTGGGTGCCAAGGGGTATCTCACTGTAGTTTGGGTTTGCATTTCCCTAATGACTAATCACGCGGAACACTTTTTCATGTGCTCTGTTGAAGTTTGCTTGTAATTCTGTGATGGCAGCTGAAACATCCAGCACTTGGTTACTCTCCACATTTCCTATAACCCTCTGCTTAAAACTTTGTAAATTGTGGCACTGAACAAGTGTTTATTGACTGAGTTATTTAAACATTTTTTAAACATTTTTATTTATTATTTTTGAGAGACAGAGCACAAGTGGGGGCAGGGCAGAGGGAGAGGGAGACACAGAATCTGAAGCAGGCTCCAGGCTCTGAGCTGTCAGCACAGAGCCCCACGGGGGACTCATACTCATGACCAGTGAGGTCATGATCTGAGCCGAAGTTGGATACTTAACCAACTGAGCTACCCAGGCACCCCTATTTGACTAGTTATTCGTTGCTGATATCACCCAGTAGGTATCCTGATGTGAACTGACTATAAGAGAGAAGAATGGAGAAAAGAATAGACCAAAATATCGAAGAATCTGATGCCTATTATTCTGACAGTATACAAACATATGTTGAATAATGCTTTACAGCTATTAGAGATATCCTGGTATTTCTCCCAGCTGATCTGCTTTCATTGTATTTTTTTTCCGTGATTACTTCGGAGGATTCAATAAAGAAGTATCATGTAAAAATTAGGACTTTTTCGTTTTAAATGAGAAAAAAAAAGAATTAAACTGGAAAATGTAATTTTCAGCTCATGATGGTAATTGGAGCACAAGGGCTTTAGTAAAGCCCTTCATGCTCCTCCAAAGGAATTTTAAAAACAAGAGCAAACCTGTAACTATTGGAGACACTCAAAGTGCTACCACATTCTAGAAAATCTAAAAAAATATATTTGTTAGACACTTTTGTAAACAAAGTGAGACTCATTTGAAAGAAAGGGAAGACAATCTCTAATTCATGAAATGTGAAAGCAAGACTCAAGGAGCAAGGAAAAGGGGTTGGCAGTGAAGTCTCAGTGTTAGCCATGCTGGAGAGCTGAAGCTACTGTAGCCAGGGAGGAGTGAACTGATCCCTAGAGAACCTCCTGGAAGTGAACCAACAGCAATGCTCAGAGTTAGATCCCACTGCAGTGCTCAGAACCAGCTGCTTAGGGGGACTGTTGCACAGAGGGCCCAACCTAACTAACAGTGAACTACTTCATAACTGGAAAACCCAGCCACTTTCCAAGGCCGCCACACTCCCTTAGAGATCTGTGTTCGAGTTTCACGTCTTCCTCCTCAGGCTACTGATCTGATGTGAACTAGTGCCTTCGTCCAGCATGTGCATGGTGTTTCAGTTAGGCTTTATTGATTGTAAGGAATAGAGGCTTAATTATACTAGCTTGAGTCAGAGGAACCAGGGAGAATTACTGCAAGACTCTCTAAGACATTGTGAGAAACAGAGTCCTTCTGGAAATTCAAGAACAAGAACCCTAGAATGACCAGACCTCCAATGTAAAGATGTGGTTGGGGCGCCTGAGGTGGCTCAGTTGGTTAAGCCTCCGACTCTTGGTTTTGGCTCAGGTCATGATCTCCCAGCTTCGCGGGTTCAAGCCCTGCATTGGACTCTGTGCTGGCAGTGAGGAACCTGCTAGGGATTCTCTCTCTTTCCCTCTCTGTCTGCCCACCCCCCCCAAACTTGTGCTGTCTCTCTCAAAATAAATAAATAAACTTAAAAAAAATAAACAATAAAGATGTGGTTCCACATAGCTTCTACCTGTCTGTCCCACCCTAAAGAGTTGTAATGCCCCCTAGACCTTCTCATAACAGGGGAAAAAAAAAAAAAAAAAAAAAAAATATATATATATATATATATATATATATATTTATCTGTAATGATGGATGTTAACTAAAGTTATTGTGGTAATTATTTCACAATGTATGCAAGTCAACTTACTATGCCTTAAACTTATACACTACTATATGTCAATTATACCTCAATAAAATTAGAAAAAAAAGAAGTATAACACCAATGAATGAGAAAGATATTAGTATTGATATATCAGATGGACTCTAATTCATATATACATCAATCACAAGTTTAAATATTTTATTAGCAGTAAAAATTTACTTTGCAACACACCATGTCATATTGACCTCATCTTGATAACAATGCAGGAAAACTGGAAATGAATAAAAAGGAGATTTTTAAAAAATTTTTTTAATATTTATTCATTTTTGAGAGTGAGAGAGACAGAGCATGAGCAGGGGAGGGGCAGAGAGAGAGGGAGACACAGAATCCGAAGCAGGCTCCAGGCTCCGAGCTGCCAGCACAGGGCCTGATGCGGGGCTTGAGCTCACGGACTGCGAGATCATAACCTGAGCTGAAGTCGGACGCTCAACCGACTGAGCCACCCAGGCACCCCAAAAAGGAGATTTTTTAAACACACAGAAAAACTTAAAATACTCTCCTTGTACATAGTAAAAATGAAAATTCAAATAAGTGGGAATAGATAGATTATGCCATCAGTAGTGTTGGGACAAACTGATAGCAGTATGTAAAATAACAAAAGTGAATTCCTACCTTGAGCAATATAGAAAAATAAATCCCAGATAGATGACATATATATTTATATTTTCTGCCTCAATGTCTTCATCTTTATTTTGTTATTTTTTGATCTTTTCTTATTGGAGTATAGTTGACATAGGATGACACATTTAAATGTGAAAAGTAAAGCCACCTTTATTTTCTCTTCAGTACAAAAAAAAAACAGGTTTAAAATTTTGTATAAACATTTTACACAAATAAGCAAGGCTTAACTAAGCAGAAATCATAAATGAAAAGATTGCTAGTTTTGAATGCATAAAACAATTGTATATCATAAAAACCTCATAAACAAACCGAAAAGTAAATGACACACTGAGATAATACTTGCAATATAGTTGATAGATTAATGATTGGGCCATCGGTATGTAAAGAGTCCTATGAACCAATAAGAAAAGATGCAAATTCAATAGAAAGCTGATCAAAGACAAAATAATTCACAAAAGAGGAAATACAAACTTAATAGTTTGTATAAAAATTTTGTATAAAACAAATATAAAAGTTCAATGTTACTAGTGTTTAAAGAAAATAAATATGCTGCCATTTTCTCCATATCTGACTGGCAAAGATTTTTTAAAATTACTATCTCTAGGGTTCAGGAAAGTTTAGGGAAACAGGCACTCTCATGAACTGCTGATAGAGTAATTTATCAATATATATCAAAAGCGTTAGAAGTTTGTATGCCCTTTGCCCTAGCAATTACTAGCCTTTTAGGAATTTATCATAAAGAGGCATGCAGAATGTATAGTATATACCATGCTAAGGCATTTTTAATGATATGGGAAAATGTATATGCTACATTATACTATAAAAGAAGAGATTATAAGAAGGTTAAAATATATACACATGGGCTTTGAAAAATATTAAATGTGAATAATGGTGGTTTCTGTGGTGGAATTTGGGGTAGTTACTTTTTAAAATATATTTTTTCAAAAAAATTTTTCCTCCACTTTTCAAAGAGCCTAATTTATTATAGTTACAGAAAAAGGCTATTGAAAAAAGAGTCTACTCCTTTAAGAGTCAATTAGAGAAGTACAGCTATTGAGATTGGAAGTCACCTTTAAGATTTTTTAATTCAAACCCCCATTATGCTCCCTGCTAGACCATCAGCACTTCAACTCATGCTATAAAGAATATATATATTTTGGGGATGCTCTTTTATATCTATACACACACACACACACACACACACACACACATATTTGTTTATGTAACATTTTCAAAGGAGAATCATACAAATAATTCAAGGATCAGAACACAAGTCCTATGTGAACAGGTAAAGATGCTGGCATTCTAAGGATGAGAAAAAGGAGTGGCTATTTTAAGTCTTTGCTCTCTTGCAGCAAATATTTTGGCCATGCCTTTTCTAGGTTGACTAAGAGCCTGTAAGATACCAGAGCTGACTTCTGTTGCAGTCATGAAAATGTACCAGGAGACCTTCAACTAGAGAGAACACTATTAACCAAGAGCCCTGGCTCGCTGTGCTCTGAAACCTATTGCTGTGTTTGTGTGGAGGCCAAGCTTGTCTGAAATCTGGTGGTTTCAGACTATGGTTTTCCAGTGGCTGTTCCAAGCCAGTGACCAAGTGCAGCAGGGATACTACAGTAGACCCATTCCTGAGAGACCCAGGACTCCTTGTACCCCTGACCTTGCCCCCAGTACACTCTGCTATTTGCTGAAACATCCTCAGGCTCCATAGCAGCAGCAAGGGACAGTTCCCCCAGCCTTTAGTCCCTCCCTCCTCCTCTACTGTTCTGACTTGCTCTCCCAGGCTTCTCTGGGTCCCTCCCTATTTTTTTCTCACTCAAGTATTTTCCCTCACAAAATCCTTGCATATTTAATCCCATCTTGGCTGTTTGCTTCTCAGAGCACCTAAGCAAACAACACTTCCCAGCAGAATTGAAATCCCAAGCTTTGCTGCCTCCCCTCCCCCTCCTTCTCACAGTCAGTCACCATTAACGTCCCCAGTGCATGCCAGTGAGGCAGAAGGGAAAGAGAACAGGATTAACGGACAGACAGCCTGTTGCAGTTTCAGGCTCTATGAGGTAATAGACATAGATTTAGTCACATCTCATCCATTCAGATCCATCTTCCATTTCCATTACTGTGCATTTTTCATCCCAACTTCTTGGAGTCTGAATAAATTTCTGCTGAACACATTCACCAACGAGACCAGGGCTGTTCAATAGAAATATAACGTGAACCACATGTGTGATGTTAAATTTTCTAATAGCTGCACTGGAAAATAAAAAGAAACAGGTGAAATCACTTCTAATAATAAATTTTATTTAACTCATTTTGTCAAAACATTATCATTTCAACCTGTAATCAATATAAAAATTACTAATGATACATTTTACTTTTTCTTGTAGAATATCTTTAAAATACACTGTGTGTTTTATATTTACAGCACGTCTCAATTCAGACTAAGTACATTTCAAATGCTCAGTAGTGCCACATGATTAAAGGCTGTTCGGGCAGTACAGAACCAGACTATAAATGCTGTTGATATAGGAGTGATTTTTTTCCTTGTCTTCTTGTCTTACAAGAGCAACTGGGACTGGAACGGGCATTTGGTAGATGCTTCATAAATACCTGGTTGATTATTGTGGAACAAATATAAATAAATAGTTGCTTGTTGTGACATGAATGGTTTAGAATGTGTGTGATATAAGGGTCTCTTACTCACTTGGCTGTAAGGGCTAAGGAGTAACTTGGATGATGGCCACAGATGAGGTGGGGACTGAGTCGTGTGGGGGTGCCTTTCACCTCCAGGTGGTTATTGACATCTGTGGAAGTGAGTTTTTTGTACTTTATCAGGAGAGAACAGAAATCTGAATTTCCATGTGAAATCTTTCTGTTTTTAATGCCAGCAATCAATTCAAATTTAAAACGCGCATGGGTCAGTGTTAGCTTGTGGAACACAATGTTTGTGACTAGTACTCTCCATCATATGTACGTCCTTTGAAGGCAGACAAAATATAGTCACAGGTTAATTGGCATTAGCAAGAAAATTAAACAAAAAAATTCTAAAAGCTGCCATATTGCTTTTTGTTGGGAAAGGAGGGTGTCATATGTTCTTCAAAGCTTGGGTTAGCCTATGTCAGACATATTAAAATCCTGTGGTTTCAGCTATGGTTCTTCATCTCTCTCTAAGTGTGTACATATAGCTAGATATTTCTTCAACATTTCCCTGTAGAAATATAATTAGATGGGACAAAACAGCTTTAAATACTTGATATCACCACTGTTAACTGAACGCACGGGGCAGAAAATGCTTATTTAAATGAGACAATGTCCAAGTCCTTCCCACTCTCATCTACAAAAGAGCTTCAATCTTTTGTTGGTAGAGAAAACCTGGCGGGAAGTCACTTTGTGATGTACTATTTTTGCACCACACCGCAGCTGTAACCCACGCTCCTCAGAATTTGCCTGAGGTTCAGAGTGGCCAACAGGCTGAGGCCCCATCCTACCATAGTGTCACCTCTAGCGAAGGTTGAGGAGAGCATATGCAGTAAGAGATAACACCCTTGATCGTGACCAGTAGGCTCTGATTTGAAATATGTGCTAGTTCTCCTAACAAATACCTGTGCATCATCTAAGTTGACTGCTGCATCCATGTGGGTAGGAGATTAAGCACTGATTCTGTAGATCTGGGCTCCAAATGGGCGGAGCTGCCATCTCTACTGGAGGTAATTCCTCTGAAGACAGACATAACGCAGTGGCAAACCTCTGTGAGAAGGGTGAGAACCAACATTCCCTTCATCACTGGTACTGACCTGCTGTCACTCCCCCACTGGGTCTTAGGCAGAAGAGGCCATAGAGCAAGTCAAGAGAATAATTCAGGCTTTAAACCCAGGATCTTCTGATTCCAAGGCTTTTATTCTTCCATGATCCTCCCTGGTTACTGATGTTCATATATTGCCCTCATTGCTCTCTGTTGTGCCACAGTCTTGAAGCTGTTTTAGATCTAACTGGACTTTGCCATTGGATATAGAGGTGGAATACCAATGGTTGCAAAAGCTCATACATATTGAGGTTTTCAGTCCAGCACTAATGGTTTGACTTGAATCATTTCCGTTGGATCTTCATGACATCTGCATGAAAAAGATGCTACTATTATGCCCACTGAACAGACATAGAAAGACACAGAAGCTCATGGAGTTTAGGTCACCTAAAGTTGCAAAGCTAGTAAATGGTGATCCAGATTTGAACCTGGGTTTATTTCTTTACATTTATTTTTTATCTCATACCCTTCTGAAAGTATTTGAGGTTGGTATCATGAGCAGTAATGAATCATAGAATATACTTTTGTAAGAGGAAAAGATTCTAGTGGAAAGTGAGGGTGGGAGGGAAAATTCAGGGCAGGCTCAACCAAACCATCTTATACAGGGGGTGATACATCTAGACTAGTCTGTGTCTAAGACTAATTTAATTTAGGTTGTTAACTGGAAATTGAGGTAATATTTTACTGGGCTGTCCATGCTTGGAGCCATCAATCACTCCTCTCTGTTCTACACCTATTCAATCAGTTAGGACTGAATCTCCTCAGATTTGTCTCTTCTCTGCCCTCACTGCTGCTCCCCAATTCAGGTCCTCATCATCTCTTACTGAATATCAAAGTAGTTTCCCAACACATCTCCCTCCCCTTTTTTTCTCTCACCAAAATCTGGTTGCTTTTACTTCCTAAATAAGTCTTCTTTCCATCTCTTCTCCATTTTTTCCAGTTCAGACCCTGCCGTCTCTTGCCTGGATATTGTGGTCATCTAACCTGTCTCCCCTGCCCCCTGGCCTTGCCCCATTCAAATCCACACTCCACACACCAACTGGAAAATATCAATTCTCTGTTTAAAATTACTTAATGCCCTTTTGTGCATCAAAGGACAATATCAAAAAAGCAAAATGGCAACCCAAGGAGTGGGAGAAAATCTTTGCAAATAACATGTCTGATAAGCAATTAATATCCAGCATATATAAAGAACTCCTGCAATCCTACAACAAAAAAACAAATGAAATGACTCAGTTAAAAAATAGGCAAATAGTGGGAATGCAAGCTGGTGCAGCCATTCTGGAAAACAGTATGGAGGTTCCTCAAAAAACTAAAAATAGAACTACCCTACGACCCAGCAATTGCGCTACTAGGCATTTATCCAAGGGATACAGGTGTGCTGTTTCAAAGGGACACATGCACCACCATGTTTATAGCAACACTATCAACAATAGCCAAAATATGGAAAGAGCCCAAATGTCCATCAATGGATAAATGGATAAAGAAGATGTGGTATATATATACAATGGAGTATTACTCAGCAGTCAAAAAGAATGAAATCTTGCCATTTGCAACTATGTGGATGGAACTGGAAGGTATTATGCTAAGTGAAATCAGTCAGTCAGAGAAAGACAAAAATCATATGTCTTGACTCATATGAGGACTTTAAGAGACAAAACAGATGAACATAAGGGAAGGGAAACAAACATAATATAAAAACAGGGAGGGGGACAAAACAGAAGAGACTTGTAAATATGGAGAACAAATTGAGGGTTGCTGGATGGGTTCTGGGAGGGGAGATGGGCTAAATGGGTAAGGGGCACTAAGGAATCTACTCCTGAAATCATTGTTGCACTATATGCTAACTAATTTGGATGTAAATTTAAAAAAATAAAAACTAAAATTTAAAAAAATTGAAGGTGAAAAAAATAGGCAAATAGGAAGATAGATATTTTCTCCAGAGAAGATATGCAAATAGCCCATGAGCACATGAAAAAATGCTCAACATCACTAATTGTTAGGGAAATGGAAATCAAAACCACAATGAGATACCGCTTCACACCCATTAGAATGGCTACTATCAGACAAAAATACTAGAAAATAACAAATGTTGGTGAGGATATGGGAAACCGGAGCTCTTGAACATTGCTGATGTAAAATGGAACAGCTGCTGTGAAAAAGAGTCCAATGGTTCCTCAGAAAGCTAAACACAGACATATCATATGATACAATAATTCCATTTCTAGGTATCTACCCCCAAAAATTAAAAACAGGGACTCACATAGATACTTGTCCACCAACGTTTGTAGCAGTATTATTCATAATAGCCAAAAGGTTGAAACATCCCAGATGTCTATTAACAGATAAATGCATTAACAAAATGTGGTGTGTGTGTGTGTGTGTGTGTGTGTGTGTGTGTGTGTGTGTATGTGTGTAATTCGGCCTTAAAAAATGAAAACATGATACATGCTACAATTGGATGAACTTTGAAAACATTATGCTAAGTGAACTGACACAAAAGGACAAATATCATATAATTCCACTTCTATGAGGTACCTAGAGTAGGCAAATTCATAGAGATAGAAAGTAGAGGGGTGCCTGGGTGGCTCAGTTGATTAAGCATCTGACTCTTGGTTTCAGCTCAGGTCATGATCTCATGGGTGGTGAGTTTGAGCCCTGCATCAGGCTCTGTGCTGACAGTGCGGAGCCTGCTTGGGATTCTCTCTCTCTCCCCACCTCTCTCTGCCCCTCCCCCGCTCACTCTCTGTCTCTCTCAAAATAGATAAACTTAAAAAAAAAAGAGAGTACAATAGTGGTTGGAAGTAGACTGAGGGTGGAGCAGGGGGAAGTGGGGAATTAATGTTAATGAATAGAGTTTCTGTTTGAGATGATGAAAAGTTCTGTGAATGGACAGTGCTATTGTACAACATTGTAAATACACTTAATGCCACTGAATCGCCTACTTAAGAAATGGTTAAAATGGTAAATTTTATGTTGTGCATAAAATTTTATTTTACTACATTATTTTACCACAATAAAAAAATATTTACCGTCAATGGGATAAAGTCTCCTTAGCATGGCCAATAAAACCTTTCATGACATCACCTCAGGTTCAGTACCCCAGGTTCATCTCCTGCAGGTCTCCCTGGCCATGATAAGGTATTGAACTGTCCCTCCTTGCACCATGGGGTTCCATGCTCTCCTGCTTCATTCAAATCTCAACTCTGACTTCTTCCACCAGGAAGTCCCTCCCTCCCCTTGACTCCTCATGCTTCACTCAGCACCCCTCCCTGTACTTTACATATTGCTGAAACACACAAACTTCTACTCATTGCTTAACATGGAGTTTCATTGCAGTCCTTCTGGGAAAGCCCTCTTCCCTTTCTCTGGCAGGGTGGCTTCTTCCAGCATCATGTTCCTGAATCTCTCAATGTTCTCTTCCCTTTGTGTGGCAATCATTAATTCACTCATCTGTCTCTCTCACTAGCCCTGAAGCTTCTCCAAAGAGGAGCACCTCAACACACAGCAATATAATGAAGCAAAATGCCCACTCAGAAACCCTTTGGTGCACATTTGAATGTCTATGAGTGGCCACACTTCAAGACTTTGAAATTTGGACATGAGAAGAAAAGGCCTTTGTTGTCTTGGGAAATAGAGGGAGAACTTAACTGTACTTTCCCCATAAAAACCATAGACGGTCTTGTTTGCAACTTATGAGAAAATGGACTCTTAAAGACATCCATGGTTTGATTTCATTTTTGGTTACTTGGTTCGTTTTTAGTTCTAAGGATATACCATGAAGACCAAAAGTTGACATAATTCTAGCTTTAAGAAGAAGAAAAATACCAGGAGAAAAATAAATAAATAAAGTTTTAATAACTTCTCGAAAATGTGGTATTTTTCTCAAGCCATGTAACATACCCTCACTTTAAGTGCCATGTCTTCATATTTTTATTCTGACTGGTATTAGCCAATCTCTGCCTTCCTAACATAAATCATGATATCATCACTCCCTATAGTTTTCAGTTGTCTCGTCCAAAATCAAATGTTTAACTGCAGCCAAAGTTGTTCCTTTTTTAAAAAATAATTTAATTTTTTTTAAAATTTTTTGAGAGAGATAGAGGGAGTACATGCACACACACAAGCACGGGAGAGGCAAAGAGAGGGAGGGAGAGACTTTCAACTAGTCTCCACACTCAGCGCAGAGCCTGACACGATCTCACAATTGTGAGATCATGACCTGAGCAAAAATCAAGAGCTGGAGGCTTAACCGACTGAGCCACCCAGGCACCCCAGCACAAGTCATTCTTGACTGTAAACTTCCATGAAAGTCTAGTACAGAAAGAAAGAATAATAAGTACAGATTCTGAATACCTATTACATATACACTGCCCTCTGTTCACGCCACCCCTGTGGGTTTGCTAGGGCTCCCGTAACAATGTACCACCAACAGAGTGGCTCTAAACAACAACAAGTTGTTGTCTCACAGTTTCAGAAGCTAGAAGCCCAAGATTAAGGTGTTCACAGGGTTGGTTCTTTGGAGGGCTTAGAGAAAGAATGTTCCATGCCTCGAGCATCTGTTGGTTTGCTGGCAATCTTTGTTATTTTTGCATGTAGAAATATTACCCCAGTCGCTGCCTTCAGCCTCACATGGTGTTTTCCCTGAGTGTGTGTGTGTGTGTATGTGTGTATCCTTTTTTTTTTAATGTTTGTTTTTGAGAGAGATACAGACAGACAGAGCATGAGCGAGGGAGGAGCAGAGAGAGAGGGAGACAGAATCTGAAGCAGGCTGCAGGTTCTGAGCTGTCAGCACAGAGCCCGATGCAGGGCTTGAACTCATGAAGCGTGAGATCGTGACCTGAGACGAAATCAGATGCTTAACCAACTGAGCCACCCAGGCACCCCCAAATTTCTCTTTTTTTTAAGGAAACCAGTCACGTTGGATTAGGAGCCCACCCTAGGGCAGTATGACCTGGTCTTAACTAATTATGTCTACGGTGACCCTCTTTCCAAATTATGTCACATTCAAGGAGTTAGGACTTCAATAACATGAATTCTGAGGGACCATAATCAACCCACACCACTTTATTTAATCTTCCCAACAGCCTACTGAAGAAATGTGTTGCTATCCTCGTATCACAGAGGCTCAGTGAGATTGAGTAACTAACTCAAAGGAGAACAACCAGTGAGTTGCAAAGCTGGGGTCTGAAAGGTGGTCTTTCTGATTAGAAATCACAATGTCTTCTCATATAAGCAAAGTACCATTGCTTACAGTCTCAGCCTGATTTCTTCTAGGCTTAGTAACTACCTGTCAACTCAGTGAGCCTGAGCCTTTTCACTATTACACAATGATTTAGTTCCATTTCAAAATATTTACTGAGTGCTTGCTACTGTAAGTATTTCAGACACTGGGTTTAAAGGCGCTTAAAATGTAATGAAAGAGACAGACGTGTAGGCAAGTCACCATTTCATAAGGAAACCTTAACTGTTAGGTAGAGATTCAGACTGTTAAGGGATTAATACTGCTGTGGAGGGATTAATACTAATCAATAGGATTCAGCCAATAATTTTTATATCCTTGCGCAGATGACAAGGGACTGAGGGAAGCACATTTAACCCACACGTTTCCTATGCTCTAGTATGCTCTCCCCTCCTTCATGGGACGATTTGAGAAGGGCTATGCACCGAGGAATTCATTTCCGAAGCAGAATTAGCTTCAGAGAAGCCTGGTCTCAGCACGATATTCCTTTCTTTCCCTTGAGGTCATTCAATCTCTCTCAGTGAAGATGATCTGGTTCTTGAGACATTTAATCTTAGCATGAAGCAGTTTCCCTTCTTTGAGACAGATGATGAAGTTTCCACAAGAAAACAAGAGGGCATTTTCCTCCTTGCACAGGCTCAACCTGAATGTCACAAATCGGCCCTTTTCTGGGGGAAAGGGCACAGGAGGTTGAATGAAACCCATCTTTTCTCTACTCTAGCTACCAGAGTCAGTCTAATGGATGAAATAGTTCCAATGAAGGAGCTTCTTCAAAGCGATGTTACAGTCCCTTGCCCTTGAAGTCATCCAAATAAACTAGTTACTACAGAACAGACACAAGTGCATGTGCCTCTCAAAATGCATGCCGTACTCCAGTATGTCACAGACTCTCAACGAGCAATGACGGAATTCTTCGGGCTCCAATAATAATCTTCTTGTGGACATGAAAATACCTGTTTTAAAATTTTTCATAGGACCAGATCGCTTAAGGTTCTGAAACTTCCAAACAGAGCAAGTAAAAGCAAGAGCAAGAGAAAGAGCAAGAGAAAGAGGGGGGGGGGCACTTCATTCCTAAAAGGGGAGCTATAATACTTCCCACTCTGGTTTTAGCTAGATGTCGCAGAAAGAGGCTAGTTAGTATTTGGGTTTCGGCCTCACAAATACAGCCTCAAATATCTTCAATTCTCTAAATCCTCCTTGATGTGATATTTACAAATAATTAGAGTTTATTCATGCATTCATCCAAATAAACATTTATTGAATGACAATTATGTGTCAAGCACCGAACTATAGACAGAAGGTTTTGAGGAACTCAGACTCAGGATTACGGTATTGTCAATGTCAATGTTAACAACCACAAGCGGATAAAAATGTCAGCTGTTGTGTGGTAAGGACTATCCTTCGTTGTGTCTGTGCCTGGGGTGGATGGGATTACCATTCTGTTGTAGGTTGAGGCAGTATCAAAGTTAAGGGCTCACTCAGGTCTTCATGAATAACAGCGGTAGATATAAAGTACTCAGTGAGACATAGCTTTGTGTTGGAAACAAGAGAAAACTAAGAAAGGAATGAGTAAAAAAATGTTTCTCCCAACAGAAAAATCGCCAGTACTAATAGGTATGTTCTTGGAGTAAGCAGACACTAAGTATAACACAAGATTCTTTCAGATCTGATTATATGACTAACACAGATGTATTAATTAGGATGCTTTTGGCTATAAGAACAGACAATCTACCCAAAGTGGCTTAGATAATAAGGATACTTATTATCTTACATGACAATGAAATCTGGAGGTCAGGTGATATCTGAGTTCTTTAATTCAGCAGCTAACGAGCTCATTGTGGAGGCCAGATTCTTTCTATCTTTTTATTACATCATTTTCACTGTGTTGGCTTTTGGCTCCAGACGTATTCCCTCATGGTTGCAAGATGGCCATGGCAGTTCTAAGCATCATATCCTCACAAAACCGTATCCAAAGGCCTAAGAAGAAACATCTTCCTTTGCATGTTTTCACAGCATTTTGCACAGCAAAGAGAACCTTCCAAAAGCTCCCTCTGTGGTCTTCCTCTCAAATCTCATTGGCCAGAATTATGAATCACAAGCTTATTCCTAAGTCAATCACTGACAAAGGAAATGAAATTACTACGATAAGCCTAAATGGTCAAGAGTTGGCCCCTGGGTCTGGAGAGGAGGCCAGGTTCCTCCCTTGAGGAACATGGCTATCTGACTCTTGAACAACATGGGCACACCTACAGCAGAGAAGACAGGCAAGGGTGGTAGGAGGGAATGGGTATAAGGTAGGCAACCAAAGGGACCGCCACAGAAGAGTTACAAAGCAGAAGCACCTCTAGGCAAGGAGTGATTCCATTAAGTGAACCTTTTCTAATGACCACTGGGCTTGACCTTGCTTCACGGGTGAGCTTCTTTTACAGGAATGAGTTTTGCTGATCTTTAGGATAGCTGCTAAGGACACACTGTGCTGTATATTCTGCTGGTTCATATTACACCACCTTGACCTGAAGCCAAATTACGCATAAGAGTTCTAAAATGGTTTATGGCTACAGCAGGCTAGCTGATGTCATTTGTCAAATGTGGCACTCTAGAATTATCTTACCAATATAAAACCGTACGAAGACTTTCCCACAGAATATTTACAGGAAAATGTGATTTTGCAACAAGAATAAAACACCCTACAGCTTACTTGATGTGGAATAATGGAGCAATGGGTGCGGCCCATTGTAGTAATGGTGAAGAGAGAGTGGAATTAGTGACCAATGAAGATGTTTCAGGTTGAAACCCAGTGACGAAGGAAATATGGGCAGTGATTCTTGAGCTGTTCTTTCCTTGTAAAACTGAATTATGAGCTTTTTGAAATTGAGACGTTTGCTTTATATATGCAAATTATTCAAAGGTGGAAAGGACCATATTAATATACTTCTTTTATATCCCCAGTGTCTAGTGCTTTATATGCAGTACTGAATAGCTATCTTGATGAACTGATTGTAGTAAGATTCCTTCAAGAAATTGTCAAAACAAGAAAAGACCCCATAGTATTGAATCCCTTGGCAATATTAGTATTAAGTCTTTCTTTGCAGATGCAAAGCCTCTCCCCCAGCTCTATATGATGGGCTTCCAGCTGCAAATGCACATTGATTCACCTGCAGGGCTTTCAACACCTATGGTTCCACCCACAGAGTTCCTGGTTTGGTGTAGAGTGAAGCCTGGGTATTGAAATGTTTTCAAGCCCTCTAGGTGATTCTAACATGCAGTCAAGGGTGAACATTTACATTAAAATCACCTGGATGGTTTACTAAAACACAGATTCCTCTGTCCGTTTTCAGAGTTTCTGATTCACTAGGTCTGAGGTAGGTCCAAGAATTTGCATTAATGAGTTCCTGGGAGGTGCTGATGCCACTGGTGGGGCTCACTTTAAGAACCCTGACTCTAGAGCATGGTATAGCCAACCCCTAAACCCATATGGATCATGTGTCCAATCTGGAGTGCTTTTTGATAGCCTGTGAGCTAAGAACGGCATCACGTTTTAAAAGGGTTGTAAAGAAACAAAAGCAAAACAACAAAAACAAAGAATATGGAACAAGGACTGTAAAATCTAAAGATATCCAGTATCTGGCCTTTTCTAGAAAACTGCTCCCTCTCGAGACTACTGCTCTAGAGCATCAGGAAACCCTGATGGGAAAAAACAATAAGAATCTTAAAAGGTAAGAGAAAAACTGGTAGGAAAAATTGTTCTGGTAGGTATGGGGGAAACTGTAAACATAGCTAAAAGATTATTAATCTCCTACTAGGTGCCAGAAGAATGGCATACTTTTCATTTATCGTGACCACTATACATTATTACTACTCCCATTTTATAAAAGATTAGGACATTAAAGCTTAAGAGACATTAGCTTACTAGGATATAAAGCTAGTAACTGACACAAATATGATTCAAAGATTTCTACCAACCACACTATGTCATAGAAAATGTTTATAATTCTGCTTAGAAGTGGCAGGAACTCCCAGAATGAGTCTAAAAATATAATAAGTATTTAGAGCGGTATTTTTTCCCCCAGTGGCTCAACTCCATTCATTATTGACAGTTTTTCAAGCACTGTGCTATATATATATATAAAAAAAAAAACAAACATTACTCCTGCTCTCAAGGAACTTACTGTCTAGTGAAAGAAGCAGACATGGGAGGAAACCCATACAAAGTCCAATGAGGGCTTGAAGGACAGAGTGGTCAGGCAAGGCTTCACAGAGCAGGGCCCTTTAAGGATGTTAGTTGTCGAGATGGAAAAGCTCAGGAAGATTTCCTGGGGAAGTCTGAGGAAACAGTATTTTTATTAAGTTCATTTATTTAGAGAGAGAGAGAGAGAGAGAGAGCTAGCAGAGAGATGGAGAGAGAGAATCCCAACACAGGGCTTGATCTCATGAACCATTCGATCATGACCCAAACAGAGATCAAGAGTCAGATGCTTAACTGAGTGAGACACCCAGGCGCCCCAGAGAAAATAGTATTGATAATCCAGTATAGGCAAATCCCAAATGGAAGAATTTTACTAGCTTGCAGAGCCCCGCTGGATTCCTGCAGCCCATAGAACTCACCATAGCCTCAGCCTCTGGCTGTACCAATATGACAGCTAGGCAGCTAACAGAGAAGAGACCCTTGGCTTGCAAGGCTAGGAACAGACAGTGACCACAGCAGTGAGTGTGCAACAGTAAATGTTGGTCCAATTTCAGTAAAATGAGAAGCTTTCAATTCTGTTTCATGGTTTTGGGCAGTCATTTCCAAGCAAAGTTATTGAAAGAAGGGCTTATTTCAGTTAATGATTAGTCTGTTGATGGACGGGGAGAGTTGTAAGTGAGCATGTGATAATGATACAAGGCTTGGGTTTCATATACCACTTCTGGCCAGAACAATCTCAAACCACTAATTTTATATGTACCCGATTTGCTGTGCTGAGTTGAGAAGCAAGCAGGATTGAGTATCATTCCCTGATCCTGGCTTCAAGAGACTAATATTTTCACTTCTTATTTGAATTTGTTTTTAAAGGTAGAGGTGCAAATGAAGCCACTAGATAAGAAGTACTATTCTGATTGACTAGTACTGCGTTCTGAGGCTACAGAGATGAGTAAAATGGGAGACATGTGCACAAGGAATTTGCAGCCAGGGCAGGGAGGGAAGAAAGGCACAGAAAAAGATGATCTCATTAAGGCAGTAAATGCTGAGGGCAAGCCAGAGCAACACCACAAGCTAGAAGAGGAACCCCGAACCCTCCAGGGATTCAAGGAAGGCTCCTGGGGGAAGTGTACTGGGCAGAAAGCTTGCTTCTAAAGTCTGACAGGGATGCCTTTGACTATTTCTTTGTGACATTCTGTCTTTTTCTTTTTCCTAATTACAAGGCACATCTGACCCATCAGATTTGACCTGGCTTTTAGTAATTAAGGTATACTCTTAGAGAAAGTGTATCATCCAATCACGGAAGTGCACCTGCCCCCTGGGGAGGTAAGTTGAGAACAGCTTAAGGACATGAAATGTCAAAATGCAGAACCCAGAAAAGGTGCTAGGAGAATACTCATCTAATTTTTTTTTAATGTTTATTTATTTTTGAGAGAGACAGAGACAGAGTGTGAGCAGGGAAGGGGCAGAGAAAAGGAGACAGAATCCAGAGTAGGCTCCAGGCTCTGAGCAAGCTGTCAGCACAGAGCCCGACACGGGGCTCGAACTCACAAACTGTAAGATCATGACCTGAGTCGAAGTCAGACGCCCAACCAACTGAGCCACCCAGGCACTCCCGGGGAGAATACTCATCTAAGCTGAATGTTTATATGGAAGCATTCTAGAATTTTTCAGTTAGATCAGGCATTTCATTTTTTATTTCATGTGCTGCTTTTTAAAACTTGGGAGAATAATTTATGATCACTATGGAAAATTTTGGAAAATAAGGGAAAAATACAACGAAGAAAAAATTAGTTAATTAGCAAAACATAGAGTTAATGTTTTGGTATATTTGCTTCTAAACTTTTTCTACGCATATACAGATATATTGGTTTTAGGTAACTGAAACTACACTGTGTATATGTCTCTGCACACAGGTTTTTTTTTTTTTTGTCATTTAATATTATTTCACAAATTTTCTCATGATTTCACAATTTCATCAAAAATTTTCTCCATTACATGGTTTACTTATTTTAACCATTCCTTTTCTCTTTAGCCATCTAGATCCCCCCCAACCCCGCTGCCCCCATTTCTTGGCCATTGTAAATAATGTAAGAAAATAATGTGATACATACAACCTTGTCCTGGTTTGCCTGGGAGCCTTAAAGATTTTTGGCACATATTGCCAAGATGCTTTCCAGAAAATCTGTACCTTTGCCAGTATTAAATATTATTATTATTGTGGAAATATATACTAAAGTGATAGATCAGACTGAGTATCTCATTTTAATTTCCATTTATTATTATTAGTGTTGGCCATTTAAAAATGTTTTTAATGGTTATTTTTATTTTTTCTTATTAAAACTGTCAGTGTCCTTTGCCAATCTTTCTATTGAGAAATTACTTTTCTTACTGATTGTATGAGTGCTTTATAAATGAAGGCTATTAAATCTTTACCTATTCATGAAAATATATTCTTACTTTCTATTTGCCTTTAGATTTTTTGTGTGTAGAAGTTTAACTTTCAGGTAATAAAATCTACCATTTTTTATTAATGTTTTTATGGTTAGATTCCTTTTTTAAACTGTGGGGAAAATAAATATTCATCTAAATTTTCTTTTAATTTTTGCTTTATGTATTAATGTGTTCAAGTTTATTTATTTATTTTGAGAGAGAGCAAGCATGAGCAGAGGAGGGGCAGAGAGAAAGTGCGAGAGAGAATCAGAAGCAGGCTCTGTGCACAGTCAGGACGGAGCCCGATGTGGAGCTTGATCACATGAACTGAGAGATCATGACCTGAGCTGAAATCAAGAGTCTGCCGCCTAACT
The DNA here is from genome assembly GCF_018350155.1 of Leopardus geoffroyi. Taxonomy (NCBI): domain Eukaryota; kingdom Metazoa; phylum Chordata; class Mammalia; order Carnivora; family Felidae; genus Leopardus; species Leopardus geoffroyi. Next base: position 45,479,683 of record NC_059338.1, on the reverse strand, counting down.
GACCGAGCCACTGTTTAACTGGCTGAGCCACTCAGGTGCCCCTAAATTTTCTTTTAATTTTTAAAAAATCATTTCACTTTCTGCATATACCTCTTAAGTTCCTCTAGAATTTAGTCTGGTTTATGGTATGTGGTAAGGATCATGCATATATCATTGAGAGAAGTTCCCAAATAAAGGCAACATTTTAAGACCAGGAGGTGTCTTTCACTCTCTCTAAGTGAAGTTCAGTAAGAATCAAATATCACAAAACATTCAGAATTAACAAGGCCAGAGTTATATCACACTGATCTGAACATGCAAATTTATCATTATTCAAATGCAAATTGTTTACTGGACAAACTTTCAAAACCTAAAGCCTGTTGGAGAAACTAACATAAAAGGGTTCTTGATATTCATTTATTCAATGAATATTTATTGAGCACCTAGGTGTACCAGGAACTGTTCTTGATTGGGAAGCATCTGGAATTACAATTGCTATGTTTGGGCACACAGCACCAGCGTGTGCTACACTATGGTGTAGAAAAACATGGTCAAGTTAATATGTTTCATATGTTCCCAAGAAGCAACTCTTCCAAAATCTAACTAATTCAGAAACGCCTTATTCTAGGACATAGCAATGTTGTGAGAGAATACAATGACAGAAGTCTCTGGCGAACTCTAAAAATTACTTAAAAGGGAGAGAGGAAGAGTGTTATTTTATAAGGGCTTACTCAAGGATGATACTATTTTTTAGTATCACGGTCATTAGGAAGTTATACTATGTAGTGGGTTGGCAGTTGTATCCCAAATGTAGAAAATATTCTGCAAAACCATCAAATTCCTTCTGGGATTATTCACCCACACTTCTTAGTAGCCTATGTTCTTTTTTTGGTATCAAATTAGAGCACATTATCTTGACCCACTATGAAACTGTCTTCACTGAATTATGCCTAAGGCTTATGCCCTTGGCATTTACTGAGGAATAGCCTTATGAAGTTCATTGCTGCATGTGTCATTGAAATAGGGACACTGCCTAACAAATCACTCATCCCTCATATGACATTCCATCCAAAAGATGTCCTTACTCCCTCCCACCCTTCCTCTCTTCCTTCTTTTTTTCCCCTCCTCCCTTCTTTCATTTTTCTTTCTTAACTTCTGAATCCAGTTAATTTATATGAAGTTCTAACAACATTAACTACATAAAGCCATGCCCCTCCCCTAGCTTGACTTCCTACTCCTTTTTATAATTCCTTAGTTCTGATTTATTTTTGCTTGTGTCATTTTATTTTCTAATTTTTTTTTTTTTGCTAACAGATCATTTGCTCTGATTCCATTATTGCCAATTCTAATAATTTTTTATTTCCTAGGTACCTTGGTATCAGGAAGGACAGCAACGGCATCAAGGTTTTATGTTGTAAACCAGCACAGATCAAGAGCAATGGTTGCCTGGAGTGCTGTGTTAAGAAGGAAAGGAGCTCTACACTCAATTAGCAATGTCTGCTCTGAGCATGGTATTAGAAACTGTTAGCACTTCTACCGGATATTTGACATTTATGTCTTAAGTAGAATACAGGAATACTGTAATAACAAAAAGGCATAAACAAGTTAATAAATTACTTTCTGATTTATGAGCCAATGATTTATAAGTTTCATTAGCCCAAATTCATTCCCCAAAAGCATGAATATACCTGTATAAAATGAAAAAAATTGAGCTTCTAAACTTGACATACAAATGGGATCTTTTTTAGGGCACCTGGTTGCTCAGTCGCTTGAACATCTGACTCTTGGTTTTGACTCATGATTTCACGGCTGTGAGATCGAGCCCTAAGTTGGGCTCTGTGCTGACCTTGGAGCCTGCTTGAGATTCTCTCTCTCTCCCTCTGCCCCTCTCCCTTGCTCACACTCTCACTCAAAAAAAAAAAAGAAAGAAAAAAGAAAGAAAAAAGAAAAGAAAAGAGAAAAGAAAAGAGAAAGAAATGGGGTCTTTTTCATAAATCTTACTAGCACTGGCTTCATGACTAGGTAAAATGGGCTCCTTCCTAGAAGGAAAGATTTAAGAAACCTGATCCCTAAATATCCCCTACTGACTTTTCAATATATGAATATTTACAATTGGCGATTCATTTCTGTAGATTCTAAAATCTAGCTTTTTAAATTTTTATTTACTTTATTTATTTATTTTGAGAGAGAGAGAGAGAGGGGTGGGGAAGAGCAGAGAGAGAGGGAGAGAGAGAGAGAGAGAGAGTATCTCAAGCAGTCTCTCCATGCTGTCAGAGCCTGATGGATGGCTCAATCCTATAAACCATGAGATCATGACCTTAGCTGAAACCAAGAGTGGTGCTTTAACTGACTGATCCACCCAGTCACCCCTAAAATCTAGTTCTTAATGACTCCTTTACTGAAAGATGAATAGTCCTATGGAGGGGTAATACTTTAGTTCTTACTAGCTAATGAATTGGTTGGCTGCTAGTTAGGAAGGAACTGGGAGAGTGGGAGTAGGGAGGTAGGTTAGGAAGATATGAACACCATAAAAAGAAGGGACAACAGAGCAATATTTTTCTTATTTCAGTCTTGTCTAGCTTAGTCTAACAGCTCACTTGAGGTAAGCACTGACTATGCTTATTATAGATGCATTTTTTAAAGTAAGCCCAATGTGGGGCTTGAGCTCATGAACCTGAGATCAAGAGTCGCATGCTACACTGACCGAGCCAGCCAGACACGCCTGTAGTTGTTTTATTATTGGCCATGCAGTCATTCTCTAACAAGAAGTTGAAAGAACTATACAGGCAACCATTAATGACATAAATAACAAGTTAGCATATGCAGATGGAGAATTCTCAAATTTTTCAGTAAATACTTCTCCCAAATCCAACAGACATATGTCTGAGAGAAGCTTATTTTTTTTAAAACTGGCATGTTAGAAGAAACGGGCACTACCATTCATTCATTCATTCACTGCATTCTGTGCATAAATGGACAAATGTTCCTTCTGTGCTTACAGGTACACATTCAGTATGCGAAAGTAATGGAAGACACAGTTCCTGCCTCTGGGGAGGTTACATCTCGGTTGGGAGATGAGTGATATGTACATGAAACAACTGGGGAAAAATACCAGGCTGTGTAGGATCAAGTGTTAGAATGTTTAGTTCAGCTTGCAAGCAGTGCAGAAATTCAAAAGCAAGAAAGATCGCACGAGGAGAGAAATCAAAGAGCAGTCACTCTGAAAAGGATTGTAAGAGGCTGGTCTTCATATCTCAGGTGTCTCAGGTGGCAAATTGTGGCTCTTATCATCCTGAAACAACTGAAATCAAGCCTGTGTGATATTCCACACCTGCCCTGGACAATTCCAGCACATCTCACTCTGAGCGCAGCCTACTAACCACCCACAGAAGGAACTCATCCATGGACCCTTGAAAGTTCTAGAATAGTTCAAAATTGGAAAAGCAAACAATTCCTATTCTTGGCGTACAAGTTCTTTTTGCTGAATTATTTCTCCATTATTTATTTCTCTCCATTCAGGAGAAAGCAGGAAGCATGAGCTATGGGTATGGAGATAACAGGTATAAATCTCAATCTGCAAAGTTACATTCATTTTTTGTTCAAATTTAGGAAGATACTGATACAATCCCATAATCTAATATGCAATACATATTTGAATGTATAGGCCAGCTGTTCAGTAGAATGTTCCTCAATTTCAATTTTTCCAATTGTTCCCTCATAATTAGTCATTTCATGTTTTATAACTCAACTTAATTTCTATGTTATGCCCCCATCAGACCAGTCCCTTGGGTATGGCAACTGAAACTCCCATTTCAGGTCCTAGCTTCAAGGATTTATCACGAGGCATTGCACTTCGTTCATGTTTTCTAAGCATCACTGAAATTAAATTTCAAAATTTCTGTCTTTAACAATATCCCAAAGAGCCTATGAAAGATGCTAACAGCATGGACCCTTTCAACTGCACTATGTTGGTTGTATCTCCCTGGATCCTTCACCCTTTCAGGGATGGCCTTGGCCTCATTCCTACATGGCGGTGGAAACAATCTAGGTCCATTTAGAGATTCCACCACTCTTCCTCAGTTCATGACTGAGTTCTGGAGGCTTATGAGGCACTAGGTATCAGGGTAGGAGGAGCCAATCTTCTCTATGAATTCAATTCTTCACACAGGTATAGATTGACACGCCATCATTGTGGTTGGTCCTTGGGCCTTGGTTCAAGAAGGCCACTTTGAAGATTGTTTGCCTGGCCCTTTGTGGACTTCTGGCTCTTTCTACTGCTTTCCTACAACATGTGGACAGCAGAAAACTCAGTGAGTGAAACTAAAGCCCTACCTGCCTGTATTTTGCTGCCTCCCCAGAGCCCAAAGCAGGCAGAACCTTTCTCTGTATAAATCCTGGACATGTCTATGTGGTCTTCACTTCTCCTCCCCACTCCCAGCTCCCCAACTCCTCAGCCCAGAAAATCTTTTTTTCTAATCTGGAGCCAAGGAAGTCTTGCATTTACTCAAGATCAGTAGTTCTCATAGTGGTCCCAGGACCAACAGCATCAATATCACCTAGGAACATATTAGAATGAAAATTGTCTTCCCTTCTAGCTAACCCTCCTGAATCAGAAACTCTTAGAGCAGGCTCTAGTGATCTTTGTTTTAATAAGCTTTCCAGGTGATTCTAATGCAGGATAAAGTTGGAGAACTACTGATCTGTACCTTGAGTTCTTTTTCTGACCCTAGTGCTATCAGTTCTCAAATTTTAACATAGATAAGAATTACCTAGAGGGCTTGTTAAAATGGACTGTTGGGTCTTGCTCACAAAATTCCTGATTCAGTAGGACTGGGAAGAGGTCTGAGACTCTGCATTTCCGCCCACTTCCTAGGTGATGCTGATGCTGTTGGTGTGGGGACCACATTTCAGAGAATCATTTCCCCAGAGGTCTTAGCTCCATAATTGTCAATCCTCCTCCTTCTATCATTCCTAGTAGGATTTATCTAATTATTATTGTCAATGTAATAAAATATATTTTGTAGAATCTGCTTATATATTGTTATTTCCAATTCAGGACCAATTCAGGACCATTGTTATTTCCAATTCAGGACCAATTTGACATAGGCATATACTAACGTTTTTCAAAGCCAAGGTCTGATGTTAGGTCAACAGTGCTTAAGATTTTTCACTCCTGGTGCCTCTCCAATTCAAAGGCTCCCATAGCTAGTCTACCTGTAAGATATCCCACAAGATTCAGAAAGAGAAAAAAACACTGTTCACCTTGTAAGCTCTGCTTTTCAAAAAACAGATCAGAGTTCCATTGGCTTCTTCCCAGAATCCAGAGATTGAGCAAAATATGGTTCTTGAGGAATACAGAGGAGTCAGAGAAAAAGAGTTGGACAAGAAGGTCAGAGGCAAATGAGTGAGAAAATGCTTTGAATGTCAGTTACTGTTTCTTTAAGGTGAAGACTTTCTGTCACGGTTTGGGGCTCTAGAGAGAAGCAATTTAACCCTATGAAACCTTGTAGTAATTTTTGCTTTCAATATCCCCAGACTTACAGAGAAGAGAAGGTGACTACTACCTCTACTTTAAGTCTGCAGGACACAGCCACGTTCTCAGCTAGACAAGGAGCCGCTCTGCCACTCTAGAGATCCGTGCTTATCCTACATTTGGTCTTTTTTTTTTTTTTTTTTTTAGGTGGCCCACATGGTTCTGGATGAAACTACCTATACCAAAGAACATGCTGAATATTTGTTACCGTAATTATTTGGATGGCTTGGCATCATTTATTAATAATTCCTGGCATTGCTATTATTAGGATAGTCCTGAGGGTTCCCAGAACATAAATAAGACTATTTCACATAAGCAAAGTTGCAAAGACTTTTCTGCTGAAACAGGGCTCTTGTGGCCATCATGGTGGTGAGTGCGGATTTCTTTCCTTACGCTTGTGTTCCAACAGCATGGGATTACTTGTGTTCTTCAAATACTTGCTGTGATTTTCCACCCCCATCTTTTTACCCTCCCTAACACTAAACACAGCATCTTACACTTTATCAACACTCAAAAAATATTTACTGAGTTGAATTAAATTAAAGTAATTAAGTAGAGATTAAAAAAATTTTTTTTAATGTTTATTTATTTGTAAGAGAGAGAAAGAGACAGAGTGGGAGCAGGGAAGGGGCAGAGAGAGAGAGAGAGAGAGAGAGAGAGAAAGATGGAGACACAGAATCCGAAGCAGGCTCCAGGCTCTGAGCTGTCAGCACAGAGCCCGACGTGGGGCTTGAACCCATGAACTGTGAGATCATGACCTGAGCCAAAGTCGGATGCTTAATCAACTGAGCCACCCAGGTGCTCCAATAGTAGAGACTTTTTAAAAGTAGGCTTCACACCCAGAGTGGAGCCCAATAAGAGGCTTGAACTCATGACCTTGAGATCAAGACCTAAGCTGAGGGGGCACCTGGGTGGCTCAGTAGGTTAAGCACCTGACTCTTAGTTTCCACTTAGGTCATGACCTCATGGTTCGTGAGTTTGAGCCCAGAGTAGGAGCTCCATCTCTAAATAAATAAATAAAACTTAAAAAAAAAAAAAAAGACCCAAGCTGAAATCAAGAGTCAGACCCTTAACCAACTGAGCCACCCAGGTGCCTAGAAACTTCTAATTAAAAATTGGAATGAAGACTTTTTCTATTCCACTCTTCTCTGTGAGCCCAACAATAACAAACCACAGAGAAGAACATGAAATAAAGCAACAGCAATGTCAGGGAACAAGTCTATTTGAGTAACTGTCAAATATAGTATTATGTGGACCAAACACAGGAGCACAGCAAGAATGGGCACATACCTTGACAGACCTTGAGCAGCACGTGGGTTTCCTCGAAGTAGTTGGCCCTAGCTGAGGGCCAAACCATTATTCACTTTCTCGAATCAGTAGGTCTGACAGGGTGAAGGTGGGGTTTGGGAGCATCCCAAGCATGGTTTAACAACATAGAGAAGCAGAAGATGAGGGGCTGAATAGTAAGACCTCTCATCTCTGCAAGAAGCTATCAATTTGATGGGATAGATGAATGAAGGTAGGTGATAATCAGCCCAACTGCAGCTTATAGATAAAGAAGACACCCAGGAACAAGAGTCACTAAATCACCACTTAAAAAAAAACATTGCATATAAGAGATAGGTGAACTTTCTGCTTACCCCAAAGGTAGCTCCAGAACGTTAGAATTTGAGAGCTTGCGGTATCGACAGCATGTGGCAGGAAAGTGTGAGAAAGTCCTAAGTCCAAGCTACCTTGTCTCTACTCAGTTTCTGAACCCTTCCCACGCAAACTTTTGTGAGTAATTGGTCTAGAATTGGTCCCTCTCAATGTTGACTAATAATCAGAAAGTGGCCACAAAGAAAAAGGTACATGAGAAACAAAAATCCGATAAAAAGACATATGCCACAGACTATGTTTCCTCCCGATAGCAAGTAAATTAAAGAAAATGTGGTCTCTAGAAATATGATATTGAAGGGGAGATAAAAGTTCAAATATAAGGTAAAAGAAGATGAACAGTGAATAGTCAAAACTTTGGAAAGAATGGAAGTAATATAAAACCATTATAGATACAGAAGCTACAAGAGAAGCAGCATGAGTTAATAAGGGAAAGGAAGACAGGAGAGAGCCAGATAGAAAATAAAAATGTAAAAGAACATATTTAAGGAGACTCTGAGACAAAACACACACACACACACACACACACACACACACACACACATACACAGAAGACAGTGGAAAGTTATTCTTGCTCTATTAGAAGGAAAGAGCAAATTAAATAGAAAAGAGAAAAGTGCTAACTGCATAATCCTGCTTTTGTGGACAGCAGACTCGGATCTCCTCACCTCACTTTCTTCAGGTCTCTGCTCAAATTTCACGGCACCTGTAAGGTTTTTCCCTGGTCACCATATTGAAAATATCCACCCGGAGTCTATCTTTCTTCCCTACTTTATTTTTTTCCGGTGTCATACTGGACATAAAATTATAAGGAATGGGATTAACAGCAGTTGGTCACCAAAAAGACCAAGCCATGATTAGAAGCTTGGGATTTCCAGCCCCACCCCCCATTCTCCAGAGAGGGGAGAGGGGCTGGAAATGGAGTTAATGATTGATTACGCCTATGTGATGAAGCTCCCATAAAAATCCCACAAGGGTGGGATTTAAAGAACTTCACATTTTGTAAAGATATGGAGGTAGAGAGGGAGGGGTGCACCTGGAGAGAGCACGGAAGCCCCGCGAGCCTTCCCCAGACCTTTCCCTCTGCATCTCCTCCATCTAGATGTTCATCTGTATCCTTTATCATGTCCTTTTACAAGGAAGTGGCAAATGAAGCGGTGAACAGTAACTAAACTGTCTTCCTAAGTTCTGTGAGCCACTCTAGCACATTAACTGAACCCAAGGAGGGGGTCCTCGGAACGTCTGATTTATGGCCAATCAGGAGCACAGGTGGCCACCTGGACTTGGGACAGGCATCTGAATAACTGTCAAATATAGTATATATATCAAATATAGGAGGTGGTGGTCTCATGGGACTGAGCCCTTAACCTGCGAGATCCAATGCTATCTGTAGAACCAAGTTAAATGGTAGGACCCCCAGGTGGTGTCACAGAATTGCTTGTTATGGGGACACCCCCACATCTGGTGTCAGAGGCATTGTGAGTGGAGTGTGGCAGTGGGGTCAAAGGGAAGGAGACACAGGGGGAGAGGCGGGTGTGTTTACATGTATTGTGAGGTTTATAACATACATAGAAAGAATGAAAATGTAGGCCAACAAGGTATTTGAGGGGAGAAGTTGGGAGTACACTTTTGTAAGGTTCTTAAAATACATGAGAAATGTTATAAAATTATTTGAAGGGAGACTGTGATGAGATGAAGATATCTATTACCAACTGCCAAGCAACTACAAAAGAAAAAGAGGTGTGCCTAATACACAGTAGTGGGTGAAGTGGAATACTAAAAAAATTTTTTTGGAAAGCAGGTAAAGGGGAAAAAAGAACAAAGGAGAGATGGGGCAAATAGGAAACGGATAGCAAAAGGGTAGATTTAAACCTAACCCTAGTCCATTTGTGTAAATGACACAAAAGAAATCCACCTTTCACCTAAAGACGTAAATAGGTTACAAGTAACAAGATAAAAAGCACTGAGCTAAAGAATGTTGACATGGCTATATGAGTATCAGAAAAAGAGATTTCACAACAAGGACTGTAACTAGGAGAAAATAATGCTTTTCAACTTGTTGTGCATGCTTTGGTTAATTTTTAGAATTTGAAATGATTGTGGTTTTTTTTTTTTTTTCAACAATTTTGTCCAGTTTTATCATTGTTTTTCTAGGACAGTATTTGCTGAGCTCCTCACTCAGCCTTTCTGGAAGTCCCATCCCTTACCTGGAGTGTCACAGGAATGATTGTTGAATTTATTAAATGCCTTTTTAGTACGTGTGATAGGACAGATTTTGGCCTTGTTGCTCTAAAGAATTACTTTGATAGACTTCCTAATGTACAACTACCTTTGTGTTCCTTGAATAAATCTTAATTATTTACGTTGTTTTATTCTTTCATTAAAGGCTAGATACTATTTGCCTTTTTTTAAAAAATTTTTTTAATGTTTATTTATTTTTTTGAGAGAGACAGAGACAGAATGCAAGTGGGTTAGGGGCAGAGAGAGGGAGACACAGAATCCGAAGCAAGCTCCAGGCTCTGAGCTGTCAGCACAGAGCCCGATGTGGGGCACGAACCCACAGAGCTGTGAGATCATGACCTGAGCCAAAGTCAGGCGCTCAACCGACTGAGCCACCCAGGCGCCCCACTATTTGTCTTTTTAAAAAGAAAATTTTGGAGATGCCTGGGTGGCTCAGTTGATTAAGCGTCTGACTTGGGCTCAGGTCATGATCTCATGGTTCGTGAGTTCCAGCCCCACAATAGGCTCTGTGCTGACAGCTCAGAGCCTGGAGCCTGCTTCAGATTCTGTGTCTCCCTCTCTCTCTGCCCTCCTCTGCTTCTGCTCTCTCTCTCTCTCTCTTTCTCTCAAAAATAAATAAACATTAAAAAAATGAAAAAGAAAAATTTACATTTATGTACATAAGCAAGATTGCAGTTATCTATTTCTATACCTTCTTTACAAAGTTTTGGTGTTAAAGTTGTTCAGGTTTTGTAAAATCAATAAGGAGCTTTTGCATTTTTTTCTATGGCCTAGAATCATTTAAATAACATTGGAACTAGCTGTTCTTTAAAGGTTAGGTAGATTTCAGCTATGAAACCAGTAGGTAACATTTTTAGTGAAAGATCTTTTTGACCTTTCTAGTGTCCTTTGTGATAATTAGCTTATTCAAAGTTTTTCATGTCTTCTTCTGTGGTTAATTTTGGTCATTTATATTTTACCGAGAAATTACCTATCTCGTCTACATCTGCAGATTTGTGGCCAAGGAGTTGGGTGTAGTTTCATTTTAAAATTTAAAAAAAAACTGCTATATTGTAGTTTGTCTCTTTTTCCGTTAGTAATCTTTTCTACCTTTCTCTCTTATTTCCTTAAGAAAGTTTGCAATGGGTTATGCTTATTACTGATTCTTTTGAGATACTAGCGTTTGGATTCATTTATTGTTCTACTAAATTTTGTTTCTCATTTGGTTAGGTTCAATTTTTATCTCTATAAATTCTCTCTTCCTAAATAGCAAAAAAAAAAACACAACAACTTTTCCTATTCATTTTCTAAAACCCTAGGTAGATACCAAATTTCTTCATCTTTCAGCTTATTTATTTATTTAAAGATTTTATTTTATTAAAAAAATTTTTAACATTTATTTATTTTTGAAAGTCCGAGACAGAGCATGAGCAGGGGGAGGGCCAGAGAGAGGAGACACAGGATCCACAGCAGGCTCCAGGCTCTGAGCTCTCAGCACAGAGCCCAACGTGGGGCTTGAACCCACAAACCATGAGGTCAGGACCTGAGCCAAGGTCAGACGTTTAACCGACTGAGCCACCCAGATGCCCCCTTAAGGATTTTATTTTTATAATCTCTACACTCAACGTGGGCCTCAAACTTACAATGCCAAGATCAAGAGTCACATGCTCTGCCGACAGAGCCAATCACGTGCCCCTCATCTTTCTTGCTTAAAATAATAAGGGCATTATGACTGTTTTTAAAGCTCTGAATACACCTTTGGCTGTGTCAAGTAAGTTCATGTATGACATGTTCTCCCTTTTCATTACTTTCTATACAGAATTAATGATTTTAGCTTTGAGAGCTTATTGATCTAATGGCTATTTAAAAATATGTGTGTGTGTTTTTCAAAATAAGCTCTATGCCCAACACGGGGCTTGAACTCAAGAACCCGGAGATCAGGAGTCACATGCTCTACTGACTGAGCCAGCCAGGCATCCCTAAAAGTATGTTTCTTAATTTTCATGTAGTCAATGCTTTTTACTTCTGGTCAATATTTTATTATTATTCTTAATTTTGATGGGTTATTTATAATCTCACTTTATGAAGTTTTCTTTATGAATATGTATATTATTGATTTCTGTAAATATTTTATGGTTTATGAAAATTGTATATTTTCCCCTAGAGCTTTTTAAAATCAATCTAAAATTTTATTAATTTGTATTTTTGATATGCTGTTCAGTCCCTCTTGTCCTTATTTTTACTCGAGTACAAGATTCTCTGATTCTGAAGGAAGTATCCTGACATCTTTCACTCTGATTGCACTTTAAATAGGTTCTAATAGGTTTGCTTTATGTATTAAGCTCCTATGTTATTTGGCATAAGCAAGTTTATGACTATTATAACTTCTTTATAAATATTGTGCTTTTTACAATTTTTTAAAATGTTTATTCATTGTTGAGAAAGAGAGAGAGGGAGAGAGAGAACGAGCAAAGGAGGGGCAGAGAGAGAGGGAGACACAGAATCTGATGCAGACTCCAGGCTCTGAGCTGTCAGCACAGAGCCCAAAGTGGGCTTGAACCCACGAACCGTGAGATCATGACCTGAGCAAAAGTTGGATGTTTAACTGACTGAGACACCCAGGCGCCCCTGATTTTCAATTTCTTGAAATCACTTTGTATGAAATGTTCTTATAATGGGATACTTATAAGGCTTTTAGGTATAGCACTGTGATAGTTGCTGTCTCTTTTGAATCTGTTTTATTAAAGTGTATTATACACATAGGAAAGTACACAAATCATAACTACAAATAGTTCATTGCATTTTATGAAATGAACACTCTTTATAACCACTACTGATTTGTGATAACCACTACAGATCAAGATATAAACCATCATTAGTACCCTAGAATGCTTCCCGTCCCCGACTCCCACAAAGTTAACCATTATTCTGATTTTCATAATCATAATTTAGTTTTGCCTTTATTGAATCTTATATAAATCAAATCATATAGTATGTACTCAGTTGCGTCTGGTATCCTTGGCCCAACATTATGTTTGTGCATTTTATCCATGTTTTTGTGTGTGGTAGTAGTTTGTTCTTTTATTGCTGTATAACATTCTATGGTATAAACATAATAACATTTCCTTGTCTCTTCTACCATTGATGAACGCTTAAGTTATTGTCACTTTTGGCAATTATAATGTTGGTGTGATAATTTTGGTACATATGTGTTTCTGTACATACATAGGTTTGATCCACTATGTCTATTCCTAGGTATGTACCTCACAGAAATTCATAGAGCTATATGCCTATGATCTGTACTCCTCCGTGTGTATGTTATATTACAATTTAATGTTGGCATAAGAAAAGATAATAGAGGGGAATGCGAATAAAAAAATGAAAAAGCAGAAATAATGTCAGTCTCAATCAAGATTTTAAAAAATAATAAAAGAGTATTATAATACCGGAAAATCTATATGTAATGGAGAAATGCCAAGAAATTACAAGATGTCAGAATTAGCACAAGAAGAAATGGAGAACTTAAATATATCAGCAAACACCAGTCATCATCTGCTGAAATGAAAATAATTACCTGCTCAAAGAAAAACCATCTCCCCAAATCTCAGATGGATTTACACATTAGTATTAACTAACATTTGAAGAGACAGCCAATATCCGTTTTATACAAATATTACAGAATAGGAAATGAATTGCCCAGACCATTCTGTGAGGTAAGCGTAATCTTGACTTCACAGGTATTTTAGGATAGCGCGAAAAGCACATAGACAAAGAAAGTGATAGGCTTATCACACTTACAGCCATACACGCAAAAATCCTCAATATAAGAGATTAATTATCCCTTTTATCCCTGGAATGGAGGGATGGTTTAACATCAGAAAATCTGTCAATATAACTTACCGCATTAGTAGAGTGTTGTAAAAATATTATTAAAATATTAAATATTTATTAACTTATTATTAAAACATTTTAAAACAGAATTTTATTAACATATTAAAATATTTATATTTATTAACATATTATTAATCTCAAATGATGTAGAAAAGCATTTAATCAACCACAAGTAAGTCAATACCTATTTATGCTAAGCCTCTCAGGAAACAAGGAACTGAAGGGACTCACTTTAACTGATAACCCACAACAAAAACTGTACTCCTGGAAAACCTTAAGAGGTACCTCTTGGTAGATTGGGAACAAGAAAACGGTACTCAGTATCATTGCCAGTGTGTTCCATAACACTGGAGGTCTTTTCCAAGCTGTCAGAAGGGGAAAAAAGAGGTGCACACATTGGAAGGGAAAAACAAGAAGCCTTTATTATTTGCACCTTGGTGGTGAGAAAGTAATGCTTAAAAATATTCAGAAGTGCTAACAATTGATTTTATCAAAGCAGAGACTTGCTATTCGAATAAGGAATAACACTGATAAAGTTGACAGATGATAGCTTGGGAGAAAATATTTTCATTGTTTACATCAATCAGGGAACATTTATAAGCATTTACAAGAAAGTCTTGCAAAATCAGCAAGAAAAATCAATAACCCCGGTGGAAAAAATAGGCAAAAGCCATGATCAGGCAAATCCCAGAAGAGACAGCCAAAAGGGCACACAAAAGATGCTCAAATTCATTAGCTGTCATAAACGTCCCACCTATTTGAGTGGCAAAATTCAGAAAGCTGGATAATGCTTAATGCTGGCAGGGACATTGGCAGGGGGAGATATTGGCCCCGTTATGCACTACTGGGGGGAACGGAGGCTGTAGGCATTCACGAGAGCAATTTAGCAGTACATTTCAAATTAAATATACAAGATTACCCAGAAATTTCACTCTGGTATGTATTGTAAAATAATTCTCACACAAGTCCACAGAAGTGTGACATTTATTGCTTACGGTGCCGAGGAGCAGGAGCCAGTGTAACTTGGGTGTCTGTCTATCCATCAGGGAGCAGATAGTCTAAGGTGGTGGATGCACTGGAGAGTTCTATGGAGCAGCCAGAAGACTCAGACTAGAGGCGACACGCAACTTGCAGCAGGGAGGGATCTCCACAATACGACACTGAGTGAAAAAAGTCAGAAGCTGAATGTGATTTACTCCACAGTATCATTTATATAAGTTAAAAATGTGGGTATATAAAGCCATCAACAAACAATTTATAATAACATGTGTAAAACACATTAGAATGGTTGCTCACATTACGGGGAGGAAATGCAGGTGGGGAATTTGGATCAAAGGAGATAAACAGGCCAACCGACTAACAAACAAGCGGGGGGGGGGGGTCTCATGTGGACGAAAGATGTTAATGTACCAACTAAAGAGTATGATTGACACAACTCCTTGCTTTTGAGTTCCTTTTCCCAGACAACAACGGCAACAATAACAAAAAGCCAATACTAAACAATGAGAGGTTGAGAACTGGCGGGGATTGTTATCCTAAGTGTAGCGGGAAGAAGCCACTGGAGGTTTATAAGGAGTGAGTGAACACTCTTCACAAAGACCGTTATGGCCACTGTGTGATGAATGCCTGAGAGGAAGCAGGTGGCCAATTAGGAGACTCTTGGCTCAGGTGGGAGATTGACGATGGCCCAGATTAGTCCAGAAGTAATGAGATGAGAGAAATGGGCATATTCAGGCTATATTTTGGAAAGAAACCTGACAGGAGCTGCTGAGAAACTGAGTGTTGGTGGGGAGGGAAGGAGAGAAATGCAGGACACCTAAGCTTTTGTCTTCAGCAACTGTGTGGTGCCAGTGAAATTGGGAAAGTGGGGGAAAAAAGAGGAAATCAAAACTTCTGGTCACTTAGCATGTTCAGTTCGAGATGCCTACCAGAGATTCAAGTGGAGATACCAATAAGACAGCTGGATATATGGTCTGAATTTAGGGAAGATATGCATTTGGGAGTTGAATCAGTATGCAGAGAGTTACATATTTGGCTCCAACACTCAGTAGTTATGTCACCTTGGCCAATTCGTGTAATTTCTGGGTCTTAATTTATCTATAAAATGACAATAATATTGTCTCTTTCCTAGCGCTGTTATGAATTTTAATCAGATAATGCCTTTAAGGAATTTGGCACAATGCCTGGCACATAATAAGTGCTGAATAAAAGGCCCCTATGACCAGGGAATAGTGAAGGGAAAGACAATGGCAGGTGAAAGAGGTTGACAGTGGAGTGATCACGTCAGAAGTTTTAGGCACAGTAGATAGTGTTCAGTAAGTGGCTATTAGGGGCCTTTATGCAAGGAGTGATGTGACCCGGCATCGCTAACAATATCGACAGATTATTTAAGTATTCACAGTCGATATTGTTTTGTCAGACTGTAGATAAACAGTCTGGGTTGTTGTAAACACAAACACACACATTTTAAAAACCCTGATTATATGAAAACGCGCTTAGAAATGATAACAAATGAAAACATTTTTATCTGAAAGGTATCAGGCTAGACGTGACAGTTCCTGAATCTGCAGTATTGTGAGGGCTTCTCTGCTATTCTGTGCGTAGCTCTATTTTGTACGTTGACTGTTCTTGAGGAGTAAGCAACGGGAGCTCGGGGACAGCTGGCACTTTGTAGCGAAGCAGAGTTCCGGGCCCATAAAGTGAAGCATCGGTGCTTTGTATTTCTCATGCTGCATTAACACAGATGCTGACATCAGATGTTGCCCAACATTTCAGAAAATATCTTCGTTCCGATGTAGCCAATGGCTTACATGTAGCCAGGAGATGATTCAGTTTCAGAAAAGTTACTTTTCGTAGAAGAACTATATAAATATCTAGTTATCACACAAAATCTTGAGCTTGTTTGCTTTTCGGGTTAGGTGTGCTACCGATCATCTATACTTTCCTTACCCTCGGCAGGCCCTGATGCGGTAACTGAGCAGAGGACCCTGGTGGTTCTGCTTTCCCATTTCTCTTTATTTATAGACTTGATGTAACAAGTGATGATGGGCCTCCACAATTCTTTCAACTGTTCTTATTAAGCCCACGAGTGGGACAGTTATAGTGTCACATCCGGAACACTACAGGGGAAGGTTTCCATGAAGCGCTGAAAAATCCCAGTGGCAACAGAAATGGGAATGCCCTATGATCAGTTTTCCAGTTAACTACTGCTGCGTGACAAAGTACCTCAAACCTTGGGGTTTTAAAACAGCAACCTTTTTATCATCGCTCACGATACTGTGGGTAAGGAGTTCAGGCCGGGGTCAGCTGGGCGAGTCGTATGAGGCAGATGTGCCTGTACCGTGTGATGTTGTGTGGGGTCATTCAGTGGTGTTCGCCCAGCAGTTGTCTGGTCTGGAAGGTCTAGGACATTTCCACTCACATACTTGGTGTCTTTTGGAGACTGGCAAGAAGGTGGGTGGGGTCAGCTGGACTGTCACCTCCTCTATGGAGTGTTAGGGCCTCTCCACGTGGTCTCTCAAGCAAGGTGTTTTGACCTTGTAAGGCATCCCAGGGCCCCAAGAAACCAATATAGTAGCTTCCAGTCTCTTAAAGGCTATCCCAGAACTGGGATAGTGCCATTTCTGGTTTACTCAATTGATTGAAGTGCTCACAGACCAACCCAAATTCACAGGAAGGAGAACTAGACTCCATCCCTTGATGAGAGGTATGTCAAAAGATTTTAACCCACACAATTAGGGACAACGATTTGGATTTAATAGTGACCAAATAGTATGATAGGTGGCATTACCTGTGGTGAGAACACAGACTCTAGAGTTGGACTATCTTATAACTTCAGCTGTAGGACTTCATAAATTTTTAAAAAATCAATATATGGAGATATAATTCATATGCAATGAAATGTATTCACATTAAGTGTTCGTTTTGGTGAGTTTTGACAAATGTATATACTTGTATAACCACCAATACTGTCAAGATAAAGAACATTTTCATTATCTTAAAATGCTCCCTTGAAGTTGTTTCCAGTTCACCTAGAAATCTCCAACCTAAGCAACTACTGATTTGCTTTCTATCATTATAGGTTAGATTAGTCTCTTCTAGAGTTTTCTACAAATGGAATCATACAGTGTGCATTCTTTTGTGTCTGACTTCTTTCACTCAGCATATTTTTTTTTTTTAATTTTTGAGAGAGAGAGACAGAGCACAAGTGGGGGAGGTGTAGAGAGAGAGACAGAGACACAGAATCCGAAGCAGGCTCCAGGCTCCAAGCTGTCAGAACAGAGTCCGACGCGGGGCTCGAACTCATGGACAGCTAGATCATGGCCTGAGCCAAAGTCAGACGCTCAACTGACTGAGCCACCCAGGTGCCCCATCACTCAGCATATTTTTAAGATTCATCCATTTTTTATATGTTTCACTGTTCCTTTTTATTGTTCAGAAGTATTCTATTATATGGGTATCTCAAAATTCCTAGCAAATAGTGTATTAGTTTACTATGGCAGCTACAACACATTGACAGAAACATAGAGGCATAGACAACACATATTTATTGTCTTCCTGTTCTATAGGTCAAATGCTCGACATGGGTTTCACTGGGTTAAAATTGAATTATTGACAAGACTGTGTTCTTTTCTGGAGACTCTGGTCATGGGGAGGCTCTGTTCCCTTTCCTTTTCTAGCTTCTACAGGGCATTCACATTCTTGGCTTATGGGCACCCTTCTTCCATCTTCAAAGCCAACAACAGTACATCTCTCTGTGTCTTCTATAGTCACATCTCCTTTTGACTGTTTCCTCTTTTCTACTTCCCTCTTCCACTTTCAAGGAATCTTGTGATGATACTGGGCCCACCCAAATAGTCCATGATAATCTCCCTAGCAGATTGGCTGATTAGCAAACCTAATTCCATCTGTACTTTTAATTTTTCTTTGCCATGTATCATAACATATTCACAGGTACCAGGGATTAGGCCATGGACACATTTGGGGGCCATTATTCTGCATACCATACATAGTAAGTGTTATAAAAGTGTTAGCCTTTCTTGGTATTAATATTACCATTACTACTAAAGATCCTTAGAGTTAAAGACTTGCATTCAAATCCTGGCTTTTTCACTTATCAGCTTGGGCAAGTTAAGCCTTTTCTGAATTTCCATTCCCTTAGCTGGAAATTTCAGACAATCATATCAGCCATATTTACAGAATGTTTGTGAAGAACACCCAAGACAGGATGAGTGAGCATGCCAATATCCCACCTAAACCAAACACATCTGATTTCCAGTTAAAACAGTAAAGTAAACATACCAAATTATCTTATCTCCCTATGGGAATCCCACTAAAGTGAAGTAAAGCAATAAAAACATGAGCAAAAAATACCAGCAAATTGTTGATAGAGGACAAAGGAGTCAACAAAACGGTGACCTACGTCCTAGCGGAATGAATACCACTGAGAAATGCACTCATTTGCCTGGCAGGCATCTGGGAAGGAGAACGCTAACAGGATCGGCTGTAGAAGGTGTGGATAAAGCCCCAGGCTGGAAATAGGGGACTGATGGAAAATCCGCTAAATGTCTAGGCTTTTCTCAGAAGACCAGCAGTTTATTCCCTGGAGAAATGGAACCAGAGAGGTGCTTGGGGGAGGGCAAGGGAAAGAATTATTAATGGAAAACCTAGAGGGCCAGCAGTCAGGTATACTACGTCCACCCCCACTGCACACAAGAATACAAATTTAAAGAATTTTTCTCTGCAGAAACCAAGTGTCCCCAGAGAAGACACTTTAAGATATTGACATACGGGGCACCTGGGTGATCATTCAGTTAAGCCTCTGACTTCAGCTCAGGTCATGACCTCGAGGTTCGTGAGTTCGAGCCCCACATCAGACTCTCAGATTGGATCCTCTGTCTCCCTCTGTCCCCATCCCTCCCTCGCCTTGTGTACTCTCTTTCTCAAAAATAAATAAACATTAAAATTTTTTTTAAAGATGCTTCCTCATAAAATTTCCAACTGGCCTTATTACTCTGCAGTGCTAAGAACTGCCAGCCAACTTTTTAGTGCCTCACTCAGACATGAACAGACAGTCAAGGATTGTAGACTTTTAGAGAAAGTCTTCAACATGAAGGACAGAGAAGGAAGCAAATAAACAAGAAGAAAGAACTTGGACGAAACAGAGGCAAGGCAGGAGCAGAATAAAACTGAAAATAATCGTACATTCTCAGAGAAAGAAGATATTGCATTGATTAGGAAGAACGATATAGTGCAAAAGCATAAAGCCAAAGAACAAAAAAGTTCTTGGGTATTCAAAATATAATTGCTGAAAATCAAACAAAACCCTTACCTATAATTGGAAAGCAATAGATGATGTCAAAGTTTATAAATCAGTAGATGACAGTATACTATAAGCATGTTATTTGGAAATATGCAGCAAATATTCAAATAATCAGTTTCCCCCAAATCAAAGTTTTAACTGGACACTTTTGGACTAGAGAACTGGGAGCTACAGATCAGTGTGACAGGGGTCAGATACTTTATCACATTTCAACTTCAAAGATTTTTACTTCCATTTGTCTTTTTTTTTTTTCAAGTAGGCTTCATGCCTAGTGCAGAGTCCAATGCTGGGCTTGAACTCACAAGCCTGAGATCAAGACTTGAGCTGAGATCAAGAGTCGAATGCTTAACCAACTGAGCCATCCAGACACTCTTCCATTTGTCTTTTTAAAAAATTATTACAGGGGCGCCTGGGTGGCTCAGTCGGTTAAGCTTCCTACTTTGGCTCAGGTCATGATCTTGAGGTTCCTGAGTTCGAGCCCTGCATCAGGCTTTGTGCTGACAGCTCGTAGCCTGGAGCCTGCTTCGGATTCTGTGTCTCCCTCTCTCTCTGCTCCTGCCCCGCTCATGCTCTGTCTTTCTCTCCCAAAAATAAACATTAAAAAAATAAAAAAAAATTATTACAGTAAAATACACATCATGTAAAATTTACCATTAATAATATTTACCACATTCACAAGGTTGTGCAACCACCACCATTATCTCATCTCCAGAATATTTTCATCAATCCAAAAGGAAATCTTGTAACCTATTAAGCAGTCACTCCCCATTCCTCATTCCTCCCAGCACCTGGAAATCACAAATCTGCTTCCTGCCCCTATGAATTTGTGAACTCTAGATATTTCATACATATGGAATCAAACAATATATGGATTTTTGTAAGTTGCTTCTGTCACTTACCATAATGTTTTCAAGGTTTAACCACACTGTAGCATATAGTAGTACTTCATTTCTTTTTATGACTGAATAATAGTCCATTGTATAGATATACCACATTTTCTTTATCCATTCACCAGTGTATGGACATTTAGGTTTGTTTCTACCTTTTAGCTATTGTGAATAGCACTGCTGTGAACATTTGTGTACAGGTTTTTGTTTGAACACCTGTTTGCAGTATTTTAGAGTATATACCCAGAAGTGGAACTCCTGGGTCATTTGATGATTCCATGTTTAACTTAATGTGAACCCACCAAACTTTTCCTTGGTGGCTATACCATTTTACATTCCAACCAGCAATGTACAAGAGGTCCAATTTCTTTACATTCTCATCCACACTTGTCCATTTGTCTTTTTTTTTTTTTTAATTTTTTTTTCAACGTTTATTTATTTTTGGGACAGAGAGAGACAGAGCATGAACAGGGGAGGGGCAGAGAGAGAGGGAGACACAGAATCGGAAACAGGTTCCAGGCTCTGAGCCATCAGCCCAGAGCCTGACGCGGGGCTCAAACTCCCGGACCGCGAGATCGTGACCTGACTGAAGTCGGACGCTTAACCGACTGCGCCACCCAGGCGCCCCCCATTTGTCTTTTAATGAAATAAAAAACTTATGGAACTCTAATATTTATTTATTTATTTATTTATTTAGAGAAAGAATCCCAAGCAGGCTCAATCTCATGACCATGGGATCATGACCTGAGCTGAAATCAAGAGTTGGATGATTGAACGACTGAGCCACCCAGGTGCCCCTTGGAACTCTTAATAGAGCTAAAAGCTATGTGTATGTAGCAATGTGACAAATTATAATTATTAAAATAAAACAATGAGGTACCACTAAGAGACAATGATGAGAGGAAAATTGGGGGACTACCAGAGCCTTACCAGATGTATTAATTTCCTGTTGCTTTTATAACAAACTACCACGATCTTAATGGCATAAACGAGTAGAAACTTATCCTCTGCAGGTCAGAAGTATGAAAGGGGTCCCACTGGACTAAAATCAAGACGTTGGTAAGGCTGTGTTTCTTTCTAGAGGCTTTGGGGAGAACCCATCTTCATGCCATGACTTCCTTGTTCACTTGGAGGGATTGCCAACACTCCTTGACTTGGGGTCTGTTCCTCCATATTCAGAGGCAGAAGCGCAGCCTCTTGTCTCCTCTCTGACCTCTGCTTCCATCCTTATTTCTCCTCTCTCTAACTCTGATCCTCATGCCTCCCTCTTACAAGGACCCTATGATTGTATTAGGCTCACATGAATGTCCAGAATAATTTCCCCGTGTCAAAACCCCTAACTTAATCACATCTGCAAAATCACTTTTGCCATGTAAGGTTACATATTCACAGGTTCTGGGGGTTTGGATGTGACATCTTTGGAAGGCTATTATTCAGCCTACCACACCATGAAAACCACTGTAGACTAGTCTTACTCCTGGAGAAGCAGCCAAAAAGGGCCTTGTCAAGTAGGAAGTGGCAAAGTGACTTGGAGAAGTGTTCAACCTCCCAAGCTTTAATTTTCTGTTTTGTAAAGGGATAAACATGCTATCTAATGTACATGTTGGGAAAATAAAATAAGAAAAATACATACTTATGCTACTCATATTTCCACCAAGAACCCTTACTGCTCTTAGCAAGCTATGGGCAAAGCTCATAGCTGCAAATTTTAGATATGACATTCCTTTGAAGTCTCATGTTTTATCTGAGAAATTCATGTGAATTATGCATTATAGTTAATAATAGATGTGTTTGTTTTAATACAAAGTAACATTTTAAATGTCTCACCAGCAGGAACAATAAATGGATGCTCTTTATTCTTTGATCTTGTATACCCCTGTCACATCTCTGATGATCTCTGTTTGACAAACAACGTTATATAAAAGAAAGCACCTTATAAGCTATAATGGACAAAGAAAACTCATATTGTTAGATTCAAATATCAAATATTGAAAACATCACATTGGCCTTAGCTCCACATACTGAATCTTAAGAGATAAAAGGGCATTCTTCTCCCCCTGCCCTCAAAAGTTAGGCAAAGCAGAACTCTACAAAATATATGATTCCTAGAATTTACCTTTTGTTAGTACAGAATGAGTTGTTCTTGACTGTAGTGTGGTAGGTTTCTTCAGTTTGGCTGATTGTCAGAGAGGTGTGTGGGGGGTTATTATCAAGGAGAAATACATGAAGGGGAATAAATGCCAGTGTATGTGAGTTTGGGAGATACTGGGGTGTCTACCCCTCCCATAATCTCCATGAACTTCTTGAAAATAATTCATTGAGATGGCTAACTGATGTTTTCTTTATCTTCTCTGGAAATTTGTGCAGCTTCAAAAAACATCACTTTCCCTATCCAGATCACTACTGTCTTTAGAAATTCCAGAGCCGTCATTTTTTTTTCCTTCATTTTGGAAAGAGAGAGAGAGAGAGAGAGAGAGAGAGAGACAGAGCATGAGTCAGGGAGAGGGGTGAGGGAGAAAGAGAATCTTAAGCAGGCTCCACATTCGGCACAGAATCTGACACAGGGCTTGATCCCTCGACCCTGGGACCATGCACTGAGCTGAAATCAAGTGTTGGACGGTCAACTGACTGAGCCACCCAGGCACCCCCAGTACCATCATTTTTTTTTAACGTTTATTTATTTTTGAGACAGAGAGAGACAGAGAATGAACGGGGGAGGGTCAGAGAGAGGGAGACACAGAATCTGAAACAGGCTCCAGGCTCTGAGCTGTCAGCATATAGCCCGACGCAGGGCTCGAACTCACGGACTGCGAGATCATGACCTGAGCCGAAGTCGGCCACTTAACCGACTGAGCCACCCAGGCGCCCTAGTACCATCATTTTTAAATCAATAAGATCAGTATCCACAAGAGTGCCATGAAAAGAGAATCTGGGGTCCCCAAGACCTCCTGCAAAATGGCAAAGAATTGGATGTCTAGGACTGCTAGAAACCTTCCCAGAGAGATCCGTGGGACTTGTGTGTGTTTCCTTCATTTGGTCTTAAAGTGGCTTTGGATCTAGTCACCTGATTAGCCCGAGAAAGAAGCAAAAGGAGCAGATTTCATCAGGGACCCCAGAAATCATTTCCATAATAAATACCACTAGAGGAATATTTCATCTGCTTGCAACTTCTTTTTAATCTCATTTATTTCTTTTAGACTGTATAAGAAGGACTTGGAACATGACCCCTTCTGAAGAAATCCTTAAAGAAAGCAACCCCCACCTCTGCTGTCCAGCAATTGTAAAATGCATAGTAACATTGCTCTTAGAAGGATATTGTTTTAGCACATTAAATGATAGAGATATATCACAACAATTGTATCTTTTATTGAGAAAATTACCGTCTAATTTTGGGAAATAGATGAGCTAGATAATATTCTAAAATGTGTAGTCAGGGTTTAAATGGCTGAAAAATTGAAGTCTAATGAGGATTTGTTACTGGAGGAAAGGAGGAGCTTGGACAGGGCATACAGAATTGCTAACGGCCAGTGTCAAAACAAGCATTCACAAGGGCTGATTGAGAATCCGCAGAATAAAACAAGCAGACACAGGCCTTTGTGAGTTCCTGTGATTAAACAGCTATAGGGGAGTCGGGTCTGCCTGCCTAAGAAGGCGAAAATGAGTGGCTTACAGCAGGAATTTCAAAATAATATTCCTGCCAAATAGCCCTTTTTGATTATTTTCCAAAACACGAAAAATGTTGCATGTTTTTATTTATGCCATGTGGGAAAATAAATCCCAATTCCTTTGCCTTCTACTCTGTAATAAATGATCAGTTTGCTTTTGCTTCTTTTTGGTAAAATGGACGAGTCCTAAAATGCTCTGAACTCCATTCTCATTCAAACTCTGTTCTCAAGCAAGATAAACTCGTTCCCTCTTTGTCCTCCAATACCCGACCAGTGTTCTATTTTTACCTCTTAGCCCTAGAATGAATTCAGCTCTCAATCTGAATTTTCCTCACCTTGCCCATGTTCTAAGGGAACTCGGAGACTTATGCATTTCGTTCACTAGACGCAGTACAATTCCCACTAACTGGTCACTGCTTTGAGCTTCACCTCGGGTTTCCATTATTCATACATCAAATTGCTTCTAGGGGTATGACACTTTGGACGTGATTGGAAGGCCAAGTGAAAAATATTTAGCAGTGTCACATGACAAGGCCACTTGGACAAAAGGACTTTGTACATGTGACTTCACACAATGGAAAATCATGAACTTTTTCTCACCCTGTGAGTGGCGTTGTGCCAGAATAAACTTAGAAGCTACCCTCTGGCATGATTCTGGAAATCTTTGCAGTTCTGATATGTGGAGTTTTTATACTAAAATATAAATTAACATTGGGAAGAACTTAATTATTTTCTATGGATTAAAACTATATAAGCTCCTAAATCTTGTTCAAGAACACTACCCTCTTATAGGCTAGAAATTTTATTCATTACTAACATTTTATTTATGTGGTATTTTTTTCACATTTGGGAATATATGTAAGAGATAAGAGCATAATATAGCAATAAGAATGGAAAAAACAAAACAGCAGATTTTATAAATTTTAATTTCTCTCTCTCTCTCTTTTTCTTCTCTCCTCTGGTTGTTTTTCTAATCAGGCTTTTTTTACTATATTCTTTTTGCACTTTTTCTGTATCTCCTTCTTTATCCTCCTCTCTCTCTTTCTGGATTAAGCCCTATAAATTCTTTGATTCTCTGCCTGGTCTTTCTAACCACCCCTATCGTTTTCTCTCTTAGTTTGGGATAAGGTTTCCTCCCCTCCCCTCTCCTTTTCCTCCTTTCCAGGATTACTTTAAGGAACAAATCAAAGCACACCTGGCAGGCGGTCCAATCCACCACCACAAGTAGTGAGATAAAGCAGCCAGGACTCAACAACAGAGTGCACATAACACCCTCCAAAAACATTTTCTGAAGTGCCAGGCCCTGGACAGTGTGTGACCCCTTTTTAATATAGTCGTGCTGGCAAGGGCAGGACACATAAGAAGATATTAAAACATGTGCAGGACAGAAAACTAGCCAAAATGAGGAGATGGAAGAATTCTCCTAAAAAGACATTCCAGGAAGAAATGACAGCCAGAGAACTGCTCAAAACAGATATAAACTATATTTCTGATCAAGAATTTAGAATAATAGTCATAAGACTAATAGGTGGGCTTGAAGAAAGCATAGAAGACAGCAGAGACTCTATTGCTGCAGAGATCAAGGAACTAAGAAGTAGTCACAACGGATTAAGAAATGCTGTAGGGGCGCCTGTGTGGCTCAGTTGGTTAAGTGTCCGACTTTGGCTCAGGTCATGATCTCATGATTCGTAAGTTTGAGCTCCGCATCGGTCTCTGTGCTGACAGCTGGGAGCCTGGAGCCTGCTTCAGATTCTGTGACCCCTCTCTCTCTGCCCCTCCCCTGCTCATGTGCTCTCTCTCTCTCTCTGTCTCTCAAAGATAAATAAACATTAAAAATTTTTTTAAAAGAAATGCTGTAAATAAGGTACAAAATAAACTAGATGCAGTGACATTAAGGATGAGAGAAACAGAGGAGAAAATAGGTGAAATAGAAGATAAAATTATGGAAAATGATGAAGCTGAGAAAAGGAGAGAAAGAAAATTACCAGACCACAAGGGGAGAATCAGAGACCTAAGTGATTCAATGAAACAAAATAATATTCGTATCATAGGAGTTCCAGAAGAGGAAGAGAGTGAGAAAGGGGCAGAAGGTTTATTTGAACAAATTATAACTGAGAACTTCCCCGGTCCGGGGAAGGAAACAGGCATCTAAGTCCAGCAGGCACAGAGAACTCCTGTCAGAATCAATAAAAACAGATCAACACCTCGACATATCATAGTGAAACTGGCAAAATACAAAGATTTTTTTTATTTTAGTTTTTAAAAACTGTTTATTTATTTTTGAGAGAGAGTGAGCATGAGCTGGGAGGAGGCAGACAGAGATGGGGACAGAGGATCCAAAGCAGGATCTGCACCCATGCGGGGCTTGAACTCATGAACTGTGAGATCGTGACCTGAACTGAAATTGGAGGCTCAACTGACTGAGCCACCCAGGTGCCCCACGAGAGTAGATTTAAATTCACTGTTCATTTAAATGAATGTTGTCTTTTCAGAAAACAACCTTTTCCAGTTAAAGATGTATTTCTGGAGCCCCCACTGTATGCTCTGAACTGGGTTGGATATTATGGAGAATACAGGGGACTAAAACAACCTAGATTCTACTTTCAAGATTAGTTTTGTAGAAAGAAGCATGTAATAAAATTAAGGAAAAAAACAGGAAACCTACAGTTAAATTTAGTACATGCCAGATACTTTATATACTTTGTCTTTTATCTTCACAGCAATTGTGCAAAGATATTATCCTTCTCAATTTATAAGAAAAATGGTTTAAGAAAGTGAAGTAGCTTCCCTGAGGTCACTCAGCTGATAAGTTGCTAAAGCAGCATTCACATTCAGATGTTTCTAACTTCAGAGAACCAAGTGCTTTTCACTATACCCAACCACCCCTATTTCAAACATACCAGTTTGCTTCCTGGAATGAGTCACTCTATCATTCCATGTATTAATTTCTTAGACTATAAAATGAAGAGGTTTCTTTCCTGGAGTGGAAATAGATTCTATTGTCTTTAGACTAACCCATGAAGCACCAAGAGACCAGTATCAGACGGGATGTCTAGGTGGGGTCCCCAACCTCCACACTCAGGACTAGGGCCATTAGTAAAGGAACACACAAATTCTTGGTAAGTGAATTAATAATATCTGAGAGGCGTGTAGATTCACTCAATATTCCAGGAGGGTTAATGAATTTGTCCTGAGCTACCCACTAGCCCCTGTTTCTCTTAGGAAAGCTCTTCTGCACTTCTACCTGTGAGAGAGGGTCCTGACTGAGGGTACCATGTTGGATTGTGAATGTCATTCCTCTGAGAGGGTGGAATGACTGGCCTCATTCAGGGGCTCAGCCTGGTGCAGGCCTGATGATGGCCATGCTCTAGCCAGCTTAGCTGAAGGATATGTGTGCGAGCATAACCACTCAGTAGCATAAAGTGCCACTGTTCAAGCTATCACAAGAACCATCGTCTACTAATGGTGGAGGAACTAGGTGTAAGACATTTTGTCCTTTGGGATTACCGCAATGCAAAGGAAGCCACAAACCCTCAAAAACAAAAGCAAATTAGGTTGATGAACTGTAATATAAATGAATAGTAGTTATCCAAGGCAACATTTAAATACAGTTGTGAAGGAAACAGACCCAAACCCTGCGCTCATGGAGCTTACATTATAGTGGTAAAAGACAAATAACAAGTAAACATCAACAAAAAAAGAATCTTTTTTCAAAAGATAAGGTCAGTTATCTCAGTATATTACTGATTTTGCCCAAGGTTTTAAAAGCCTCCTGAGCCATTATCAAGTTTCCATATATATGCAGGTCTACAAATGAAATATCTATTCTGTTCCCTAGTTCTATTTACCCATCTCTGCTTACACTCTTGATTACTCTCTAGCTTTGGAGTAAAATTTGATGTATGTTATAGCAAGACTCCAAAATCATTTTTCTACAAAAGTGGTTTAGCTGTCTTTATTCCATGTTCCTCAATATAAATTTCAGAGTCAACTCCCTGTTGGGTTTTGATCAGAACTGCATTGCATTTATAGCGCATTTGGCAAGAAATGCTTTCTCAATGATAATGAGTCTTCTCACAGGATAATGGTGAATCTTTCTGTTCTTAGGTTTTCTCTAACATCTTTCATTACATTTTTGTTATTTTCTTCATAAGTTCTTGCACATCTTTTATTAAATTTATTCTAATTTTTATTGCTATTTTTGATGTTCTTTGTTCTAAAACTACTTTCTCTAAGTGTTTATACTGTATATGGTATTCCCACTACCTAGGAATGTAATTTTTTAAAATACTGATTTTATATGTATCAGTTAAACCTGGTGAACTCAAATACTAATTCTGATACTTTTGGAGCAGATTCTCTGAGATTTTCTATGTGGATAATCATATTATCTTAGAGCAGTAGTTCATTCCTGGGGGTGATTTTGTTCACGAGGGGACAGTTGGGCATGTCTGGAGACATTTTTGGTTGTCACAACAGGGGTGTCAAAATTTTATAATCATTGACTCCATAATTATTTAGTGAAGTCCTATTGTGTGTCAGGCCCTATTTGAGGAGTTGAGTATTCAAAACAAGTATGTTCCTATCCACAGCAAATTTAGTGTTTAGTTTATAGCTTGCAAGCAGAAAACATAACTTCCTTCAAAGCACTCATGGAAATATAGAAAGTACAGGAAGTAATCGTATAATAGACCAAAAGAAAAACTGACAATGTTCCGAAGGGCAGAAGTTATATAAAATACATTCTTTTACCACTATTAATAATAAATGTTTAAGAAAGCAAACAACCCCTTGACAATCAGAGATCATGTGTCCTTAAACACTGTATGTATTTTTTTAAAAAGAATAAAAAGAAGTAAACCTAGGATATAACTGAATAAATTAGAAAAAGAATAAAAAAGGAACCACAAACATGACAGAAAAAAATCCATTAAGATTAAAGCAGACATTAACTACTTATTAAGCAACAGAACAAAGCAAAGCAAGCAAAACCAGTGGAATGAACAAATTTTAAAAGCTCCTTATTTGAAAAACACCAGACAAAGGAAGGAAATGGAGTATCTTTATGGTGGAGAAACTGGCAAACATGACCTCAGCTAGGTGACCAAGGTCAATATCAATGGTGATAAGTCATGTTGACAATATGCATCCTTGACATGATGTGATCAAGATGGTACTTTATCCTTGTGGTCCTCATCCCCCAAACCCATGATCCCAGCCTGGCCATGAGAAATCCCAACTGTGGAACATTCTAAACAATGTCTGGTCAGTATTCTTCAAATTGTCAAAGTCATCAAAACATGTGAGAAACTGTCACAGCCGTGAGGTGCCTAAGGAGACATGACTACTAATTGTGATGTGATATCTTGGATCCAAATCTAAAACAGAAAAAAGACATTTGTAAAACTAAGAGAATATGAGTAAAGTATGGATTTAGTTAACAGTAACCTATCAGTATTGGTTCATTAATTGTGACAAACGTATCATACTCATGTAAGATAGTAACAATAGAGGGAACTGGGTATGGAGTAAATGGAAATTCTGTACTATCTTTGCAACTCTTCTGTCCATCTAAAACTATTTGCACCAGTTTCCCATTGCTGCTGTAACAAATTACCACAGATTTATTGGTTTAAAATAACACAACTGATTCTCTTACAGTTCTGGAGGTCAGAAGTCCAAAATGAGTCTTAGGGACTAAAGTCCAGGTGCTGACAGGGCTGATTCCTTCTGGAGGCTCCAGAGGAAATTCCATCCCTTGTGTTTTCTAGTTTCTAGAGGCTGCCCACATGCCTTTACTTGTGGCTACATCTCTCTAATCTGTCTTTCTGGGATCATAATGCTTTGTCCTCTGTCTGACCTTCCCATGTCCCTCTTATAAGGAGCCTGGGATCACAGAGGACCCACCTGGATAATCCAGAATAACCTCCCCAACATAAAATCCCTAATTTATTTATTTATGTATTTATTTATTTATTTAAAGATTCTACTTTATTTATTTATTTATTTATTTTTTCAACGTTTATTTATTTTTGGGACAGAGAGAGACAGAGCATGAACGGGGGAGGGGCAGAGAGAGAGAGGGAGACACAGAATCGGAAACAGGCTCCAGGCTCTGAGCCATCAGCCCAGAGCCCGACGCGGGGCTCGAACTCACAGACCGCGAGATCGTGACCTGGCTGAAGTCGGACGCTTAACCGACTGCGCCACCCAGGCGCCCCAAAATCCCTAATTTAATCACATCTGCAGATAATCTATTGCCATACAAGATAACATTTACCAGTTCTGGAGATTAGGACATGGACACTTCGGGGACCATTGTTCAGCTTGTTCTAAAAGAAATAGACTATTCTAAAAGAAAAAGGTTATTAAAAGAAAACAATAGACAAATGTTTAGACAATCGAGTTGAGACAAAAGGGGGCACACAATTAAATACCAAAGACCAAGGAGGATATAAAAACAAACATAGAGATTTTAAGACTATCAGAGAATAATACATATGACTGAAATAATACATTTCATCGTCTACATGAAATGCTTGCCTTCCTGGGGCAACAGGGTGTTATGGAAAAACATTAGAAAAAGACCCAGGTGTGAGTGGAAAATGTTGTCAAAGAAGGCTTGGGGACAAGACTTTTTATAATGACCATAATTCCTATTTATTGAGTGGTACGAAGTAATGGACCGAGCTGGAATTCAAACCAGCATTTTTCTGGTTTCAAAGCCCATGTATTTTCACAGCATGATTTTGCCTCCTGTATGCATATGGATCAGTCTTTTCATTATTTCAAGGAACAGATTTTTCCTATTGTGTGTATTCTCTTTCAGAGCATGGAAAACTACCCAACTCATATTTAACTCTCCAGAACTATGCAGTACAAGCTGTAGAGACAGGCTTCTCTCTCCAGCTGTGTGATCCTAGCCTCAGTTAAGAACCTCTTTGGGCTTTAGTTCCTTATCTGTAAAATATAGATAATGCTATATCTAATTTTTAAATGTTGTAAAAATCATAACGACAAAATGCAGTGTTTGGAATGTCGTAAGCACTTGCAAAATGATCACAACTGCCATTATTATTACCAGTAGGAAAGCCTAACAAAGATAGGATAAAAAGAAACGAACTAATTTTTTAAAAATTTTATTGATATTTATTGATATTTTTTATTTTTATTTTTTTGAAAGAGAGAGGGCAAAAGTGAGTGAGTGGCAGAAAGAGAGGGAGAGAGAGAATCTCACGAGGGGCAGAAAGAAAGAGAGAGAGAGGGAGAAGGAGAGAAGCAGGGCTCACCTGTCACGGGGCTCAAACTCAGGAACCAACCGTGAGATCATGACCTGAGCCGAAGCAGGACACTTAACTGACTAAGCCACCCAGGCACCCCTGAACTAATATATTTTAAAATTCTAAATGATTTAACAACCAACTGAAGTATAAAAAAATATTTGAAAAAAATAATCCACCACAACCAAATAGAAAATGTCAGTTTAGTTTAATATTAGGAAATGTATTGTTATAACATATTGATAGGTCACAAAGAAAACCCATATGATCATTAAATTTTGAAAGACATTGGTAAAGTCATTTCTGATGGAAAAAATCTCTTTGTTACCTATAAATAGAAGAATCATTCCTTAAAACATTAAAGAATATTTTACACTGGTAGCTCATATCATTATTTATGTGAAAACAGCAATACAGACATTTCCATTAACATCAGGAATAAAGCAAGAATGTCTTCTTTCTTCCCTATTGTTTAATAGTAGAAAGCAGAAATAAGAAGTGTGATTACTGGAAAGGAGGAAACAAAGTTACCATTATTTGCAGATGATATGATCATATATCTAGAAAAACCCTAGAGAATCAGCTACAAAATAATTAGAAGTGAGTTCAGCAAGATGAATGAATATAAGTATCAATGGCTGTCAAACACATCAGCCACAGTCAGAAAATATAATGAGAAAAAAAATCTCTTTCACAATAGTAGCAGAAATATAAAACACCTAGAAATATAAGCTTAATAAGAAATGTGTCAGACCTTTGTGGAAAATATCGCAGTACAACTTCAAGAAACAGAAAATAAGGCTTGAACGAAGAAAGGCATACAGCGTGTCTGTGTGGACTGTTAGAAATGTATCAGTTTTTCTCACATTAATTTTTAGGTTTACTGCACTCCAATACACTTTCGATGGAGTTTTTCTTTGGGAGATTTGCTGGAAGAATAAACAGATGAGAACAGCAAAAGAAAATTTGGAAAGGAAAGCAAATGAGGAGGGGTGAATTTGTTCTACCAGACAGATGATACATATGGTAAGCAGTGGTATCGTCACAAGCAGGGATCAAGAAAAGATTTCTTTTTTTTCTTAAAAAAAGAAATCACTGGGGCGCCTGGGTGGCGCAGTCGGTTAAGCGTCCAACTTCAGCCAGGTCACGATCTCGCGGTCCGTGAGTTCGAGCCCCGTGTCGGGCTCTGGGCTGATGGCTCAGAGCCTGGAGCCTGTTTCCGATTCTGTGTCTCCCTCTCTCTCTGCCCCTCCCCCATTCATGCTCTGTCTCTCTCTGTCCCAAAAATAAATAAACGTTGAAAAAAAAAATTATAAAAAAAAAAAAGAAATCACTCTGTTAGAATGATTTGAGACACCGTAAAGGTGACATTACAAAGCAAGAGCAGGGAAGGATTACTCAATAAATGGATTATGGGAAATATCTAGCTGGATCCTTACCTTGCGCCGTATGTCACACGTGGTGATCAGTTCCAGCCATGTCCCTGTAACACAGCGTATGTCACAAATAAAACAACACAAAGAGTGGAGGAAAGTAAGGATTGCTCTCAGAAGAAGGACTTTTTGAACAAGGAAAAGATGAATAGATTTGATGAAAGGAAGTTTTTAACACTGTATATCAAAACTATCACTCCTTAAACTAAAAAGAAAATGTCACAGAAAACATTAAGTGACAACCTTGGAGAAATGCTTGCCACTGATGGCAGGCAAAGAGTTGGCAACATTTTTGCTCAGTTTTTATGAATCTGTAAGAAAAATACTAGCACTTTAGGAAAAAAAATGTAGAAGAGGGCAGAGGCAATTTATGGAGGAATTATAAATAGTTTTAAAAAAGGAGAGAAAGTTAAATGTCCCTAATACTCCCACAAATCCAAACATCACCTCTCACCAAATTGTCAAGTCAGGGATAGAGAGGGTCAGCAGGTGGATAGTGTCAGGTAACCCTGGGGCAGGGAGTGTCCCATGGTGCCATTCTCCTGGGGGGATACTCAGCAGTGTGTTTTAGGAGCCTCAAAACCCCTGGTCCTTTGACCCAAGGATTCTTCGACAATTCTGTCATTAGAAATGAATAAGAGGGGTGCCTGGCTGGCTTCGTCAGTAAAGTGCGCGACTCTTGATCTCTGGTTGTGAGTTGGACCCCCATGTTGGTGTCGAGTTTACATAAAAATAAAATCATTTAAAAAAAGAAATGAAAAAAGAAATGTGGACAATCCTTTTTGCAGAGGAATGTTCTTTATATTCTACTTATAATATCAAAAACTGGAAAGAAATTAAGTGAGAAATTGTATTGGCATGGTTAGGCTATGGTCCATTGATGGTTCTGAAAAAAAAATCCGATTTTGAAGAACTTAAATGATATGATAGTGTTTGCAACATAATTTTTAAGTAAAAGTGTAGAACTCAAAATTGCATCCTAGAGAAGTTATCTTTAGAATTTAGGGTAGGGCATTTTTTGCTGGAGTCTTTATTTGCATTTTTAATACTGGAATGTTTCTAGAAGAAGATGCATTGCTTCCAGAATTGAAGAAATAGTGTATGTGGGTCTATGTGTATTTAAGATGCAGTGTGTATACTCAGTCAGGATGCTCTTCAAGGAATTAATTGAACTTTGAAAATTGGATGTGGATTTCATTGACATTTCAGGATGTTTTCTGTTTTATTTTGAAATATACACTCTTCTCTCTTTCCAGGCTTATTCTGCTTTCTCTAAGAAACATGGTCCTATATGCAGCCCTTTATACTTATCCCCTCACTTTTTTCTTTAAGAGAAAGGAATATATTTAAGTTTGGATTTTCTTTTACAAGTTTATTAAAAGATTTTGAGATTTCACTTTGCTAAAAATGAAAAAATGTTAGAGAAAAAAAACGCATACTTTGTTGCCTAGGTAGCGGAAATGCTAATGCCATCAAATGTAAGATTTCTAAATAAACCTATGCCTAAATTAAAGTGATATTTCCAGATGGTTAAAGAGTTAAAAGGACATGGAGAACACTGGAGAGTAGAATCAGGTAGTGACTTGGAATGAAGAGGGAGAACTGAATCAATATCCACGTGAAAGCAGTTCACTGGAGACGGCAAACACGGGGATAATCCTCCCTAGAGCATCTGGGAAACGTGTTCCGTTAACTTTTAGACTTTTACAAATTTCTATAATAAGCGGAAAAAACTGAAAGGTACAGGAAAATACAAAGATAAAAACTCATCACCAACAACCCTATCGTCTGTTTAGGTGGAATTACTTCCGATTTCTCTTCTCTTTCTCTTTCCACATCCTCCCCCCACACATCATTTTAAAATTATTTACTTGTAACTCTGAATAAAATTTTGTTATCTGAATTCTTTTTCAGAATGAACTCTTTGGGGAGAAGTTGGGTGTAAATTCTTTAATCTCTCATCTGAGAGGCCCCGGTTTAATGGCCAGCTCTCCTCATGTCCAGCTGCCTTAATTCAATCACTCAGTCTGAAGTGAAATCTGACAGTTGACAAGCCCTACACATGCAGAGGGAGTTTTTATTGCCTCTTCCTTGAATATGAAATAAAGATTTATTTAACAAAGATTTATTAAATACCTGCTAGGACCCAGATAGTGTTCTGGGCACACAATGGTGAAGAAAAAAGATCAAACTCCCTGTCCTCTTACATTCTAGTGATGGAAGAGGAAAAAAAAGTAAGTGAATTATTTTGTTTTATTTTTTATTTTATTTTAGAAAGAAAGAGAGAGAAAGAGAGAGAGAGCATAGTGGGGAGGGGCAGAGGGAGGGGAAGAGAAAGAATTCAGAGCAGACCCCACACTCAACCTGGAACCTGATGTGGAGCTCGATCCCATGACCCTGGGATCATGACCTGAGCTAAAACCAAGAGTCCAATGCTTAGTCGACTAAACCACCTGGACATACCAATTATGCAGTGGTTTAGAGACTGGTGTGTGCCTGAATAAAAATAAAGCAAGGAAGGAAGAGAGATTGAGCACTGGGCATTTCTACAACTTTATCTGGGTGGTCAAGGAAGATCTCACTCTGATGTTGGCATTTGTCATTAGAGAATCACTATAAATTAAGTAGCGAAATATATAAATTCCTAAAAAAAAGAACCTACCTGATGACAAGAAGGCTTAGTGAATGTTTGTACACACCTAGACATAACAGCATGGAATTTGGGTTGTGGGAAAATAGCATTTCCAGACATGGGGGCAGGATTGGAGGGTGGGGGAAGGGTCAAATGGATGAGATCCAGATTGGCAGCAAATTTTTCAACAGTAACAGCAAATGATAAAAGAAAATGGATGAATATCTTTGAAGTACGAAAGAAAATGTCTTCTATTCAAAATATAATGCTCAGCCACATGATCAATCCAATAATAAAACATTCGGATATACAAGTGCTTTAAAAATCTACCTTCCCATGTAGATTTTTAGGAAGTTAACTGATGATGTGCTTCTCAACAAATTGAGGGTACAAGCTAAGAAAGAGTACTGATGGAAAAGGAAGTTTAGGTAGATTCAACAGAGGAAATAAAAATAAGTACTGTATTAGTCAGAGTCCTCCAGAGAAACAGACCCAATGAAATGTGTCTATATAGCTAGAGATTTGTTACGTGGTATTGGTTCACCCAATTACGGAGGAGTCCCACCATCTGATGTGTGTAAGCTGGAGAACTGGGCCAGCTGGTGGTGTTATCTGAAGGCCTGAGAACCAGGAGATAAAGGGCAGGATAGATATCCTATACCAAGCAGTCAGGCAGAAGGAAGGCAGTCCAAACTTCCTTTGCCTTTTTGTTCTATGATAGGCCCTCAGTGTCTTGGATTATACCACCCCAAAGGGGGAAGACTGTCTACTTTTCTCAATTCACTAGTTCAAATGCTAATCTCTTCTAGAAACACCCTCATAGATACACCCAGAACTAATGTTTAATCAGATATCTGGATATCCCATGGCCCAGTTGACACATAAAACTAACCATCACAAGTACATAGGGAAAAAGAGGGGTCAGAGGTAATTTTTTTTAAGTTTATTTATTTTGAAAGAGAGAGAGCATGAGCTGGGGAGGGACAAAGAGAGAGGGAGAGAGAAATCCCAAGCAGGCCCCACACCATCAGCACAGAGCCTGACATGGGGCTCGATCTCATGAACCATGAGATCATGACCTGAGCTGAAATCAAGAGTCAGACGCTTAACTGACTGAGCCACCCAGGTGCCCCAAGGGATAAGAGGTAAATTATGGACTTGCTTCAGCAGAAAGCCAATAACTAATCTAATGCTAATGTTGATCAGTCAAGAAATAATGGAAATAAGCTGAGAGATCATGGTTACTATCTCCATCTACGACGGTGATGATGTTCTTGTCAATGGAAACTGTAGAGAAATACTTCACCATCCACCTGGCCGTCAACAGTGAGGAGCTAGGTGAAGAAGGAGAACACAGCATAGGGATAAAGCAGAAATTGTGGACGTGATACCAGGGCTAGATGGTTTGAAGTTTAGTAGAGCTGAGAGTATTTCCTGAACTAAAAGGGCGAGTACTTACAAAAACCTTCCATAGAGAGTGGGGGGCCTAAGCAAGGAAAGAGGGCTTGAGGGCATTTTCCCTGCCAGCCTATCATGCTGACGCAAATATAGACAAGATAAAATACACTCACACAGTTTTCTTTTGCTTGTAGTTTAAATTTACACAATACTGTGAAAGCTAATTTATCAGCATTTCACTCATTAATTCAGGGGTTTTTATGCCCACTATATATCAGGTGCTATTGAATTGATGGAACAATAAAGATAAAAAGTCTCTTCCAGCAAAGATAAAAGTAATCATGTTAGGGACTCTGGTGAGGGGAGATAGGCATGTAATGATTAAATTGTATAAAATGTTATAGATGCTGGGACAAAATATGTTCAGGGTCCAAAACAGACACTAAGATAGAAATGGTTCCATTCTGTTTGTGGGAAGAGAAATTCAGGAACTGCCTGATAGATGTGAGAATTGTGCTGCCTTGAAAAAGAGCCCACCTTCATGTCTTTGCAAATATAATTATTCTTTTATGACTCTAGCCTAAGGATGTAATCTTAAATAAAGAAAAAGAATTAGGCGAAAACAAAGCAAAGCAAAACAAACAAAAACCTTTCTTGGTGAGTCAGCTTTAAAAATATCCTATAGCACTTACTCTAAGATTAAAATTTTTTTAATGTTTATTTATTTTTGAGGGAGAGAGAAACTGGGAGAGTACCATTTGGGGGAGGAGCAGAGAGAGAGGGAGACACAGAATCCAAGGCAGGCTCCAGGTTCTGAACTGTCAGCACAGAGTCTGACGCAGGACTTGAACCCACAAACTGAGAGATCATGACCTGAGCTGAAGTTGGACACTCAACCAACTGAACCACCCAGGTGCCCCAATTAATCCCCCCTATTGAATAACATTTCAGCTAGTGCGGTTTCTTCATCAGTATATTGGAGAGAACAATGCCTATTCTAAGGATTATGGTGAAAAGTAGAAACAATATACAGGTAGTTCTTAGCATATAACCGATACTCTGAAAGTTTCTGGGATGATGATGATGACAAAAATTTGTCTATAAATCTTCAGTGGTGCATAAATGTCAGGTGAACTCAGCATTCCACATAAGAACCCTTCAGGGAATCACAGAAGCTGGGAAGGCTGGAGCTGGCACGTGACTTAAAGACCAGTCAGTGTTTCTAATTGTGTGTGTGTGCGTGTGTGTGTGTGCGTGTGTAGGAAACTGAGAGACACAGAAGTTTAATAGTTTGCCAGAGAAATCTGCATGGAGCCTCAGAATGTTACGTTCAAGACCTTGAAAAAGACTTCTGTGTTTTGAAGCAAGAGACGCTGGTGAATTTGAGAGCCCTTCACTTTTTCCAAATTATTCAAATAATGTGTCAGTAAAGTCCTGTTTGCAAATCACAGACACAATGTATTTCAGGAATCTTTTATTTTCCTTTGAAATCAGTTGTTGACCCATCAGTCATGTACCAATTGTTCTAGGAGCTGAAATGAGAATACTCAAAGCTCACATCTTGGGATAGAAGCACTGCTTGGATCAAAGTGATGTTTTCCTCCTCTTTAGCATTACATCCTGTTCTAGGCCGTTTCCTACTGTGTCTGCAACTGACTATGTCCTGCAGTTGGTAAGGGGTTAAAGGAGACATTAGTGGTATAAAAGAACTTATAGAAAGGAAAACATTATAAATTCTATTTTCTTTTGTCGTATCTGACAAATAAGGAAGAAATTGACCTCAGTCACTATTAACCAGGGTCTATGTAACTCGTGGGCAGAGCTATGATCTCTTCCCTGTAGTACTGTAGTCAAAGGTAGGAAGCATTTAATACACTTCAGCCTATCACATGCATCCTTTTTGCCCTGGGTCCCCCTCAAGAGGAATTCTGCCTGTCTTATTTACACCTCCTTTCTCCAATGTGCTAAAAACACAGGAGTTCGCATTCTTTGAACTTCAGTTTCCTCAACTCTATATATGGAATATTAATATCTTCATTGGTATTTTGTTGAGATAATTTAATTAACCTGAATAGTAAAAACTATTGGATATATGTATATATGTGTGAGAGAGAGATAGATGGAGAGATAGATAGATAGATAGGACAAATACTACTTACTTTTCTGTCCCTCCTTCTCTGCTTTCCTCCCTCCTTAATCCCCTCTGCTCTCCCCCCCTTCCTCCTCCCTCTTTCTCTTTCTTTCCTCCACCTTCATGCTGCCCAAATGCATTGATTCCACTACCCAGCATCCTGCAATGATCACACCAGCCATAGTCCCCACACTTGTGGGGCTATGTCTCCCACTTTGTAAACTGGAAGAGAAGCATCTGTTTAGAGGCTTGGACCAAGACCCTTCCATCTCTAAACTTCTACAATTCTTTTTTTAAGGCACCAAACAATCCACTGTTAATGGTGGGAACGTTACCAGGGACACTTTGGTTATGAACATTTTTGCTTTGGGATTTGGGCTTTAAACAGCTTCTGCTTAGAATCATTCATTCCATTTTTTAAAAAGCGAATTAGAAATCTGCCTAGGTGGGAAAGAGCATACATTTCCAATGGTGATTTTTCACATTGTTCTGAAGGCAAGAAACTAAGATTGATTTGTATTTTTTTCATTTTCTAAAAAGAAGGGTGGACGTTCCATGTGCTCTTTTTATCTACAGTGGATTTGGGGTTGAAACAATTCTTCAAAAAGATAATATCTTGAGAACTAACCCGGAAGTTTGGTGTAAGTGGATTGTATTTGTACTAGATTTTTCATTATTTCCAATTCCCATTAAACTATACAACATTGCTCTGTGGTATTTAGTGTTTCACTATTCTTTTCCTCCTAAGATCTGGGGACCTGGATTTACAAAACAAAATGAACAAAAAAAGGGAGCATTTCTTGGGAATATTTTTGAAGTAGAAAGTCATTTACCTAGGTGAATACTGTGTTTCATTGCACCTATTTCAGGGAAAGAATATAGACTCAAATATATCATGACAGCAAAAGAGCTATCATGAGTATGGGAAATGAAAATGGGGTGTTAAGGAGAAAAAATTTTCCTTTACGCTCCAAGCTTGCCTAGGAATTAAATCCACATGAGACAGATTAACACAAGAAAATCAAATTTAATTATGTACATATGGGGAATTCACATAAACATGAAAGATTCCAAAGACGGGCAAAATGAAATATATATGTCACTCTGAACTAAGGAGAAGGGAGTAGGGTCCTGGGGTTTCAAAACGAAGGAAGACAATTCACACAGAAAATGGAAAGAGTAAATATTTGGTAATCAAGTGTTTGTTGGGCCATCCAGAGACAATGGGACACAGAGGAATTTTAGCAAACCGTCTTTGCTAGGTTCCTCCCCGTCTACCACACCTAATTCAGAGTATCCTATGGTTATCTGTGGTGATAGCTTCCTTCCTGGAACAGGTACTCTCTCGAAATTCTTTTAGGCAGTTAGGGGGAGAGGAAGGTCAAAAAGAAAAACTTCTCGAGTCTTCTGTTTCTTAAAAATAATCAGCCTCAAATAATGCCCATGCCAAAGAGACACATTTTGGGGTGGCAAGTTTTGCTCTCCTGCAGGGGCAAGGGAGAAGACAGAGAGGGAGGCGAGCAGGGAAACAAAAGACAGCGATGAATGAAAACAGATTCTTTCCTAACCTCACAGGCGTGGCAACCCTCAACCTTCAATATCCAAGTTTTGCCTAAGGAAGATTTTAAAATTCACAGTAGATATTATTTACCTTCTCCTCACACTGGGTGGTTGCCTGACTTAATGTCAGGATGAAAGCTTGGGTTTAAGGTTTGGGCCAGGCCCTTGCTACTTGAATGATACAGAGGGAAAAGTGCTGGATCACAGAGAGGAAGAAGTGAGAAGGTGATGAGTACAATAAAGCTTTGTCCACCCAGCGCTAAGTTTTCCTGGGGGGTCCTCTGTTCCTCAACCTCAAACCCTGGAAGGAGCTTCTGAAGGAAGATGGTCTCAGTTATATTTTTGCCCAGGCATCTACACAATCAAAATGATCTGTCCAGATGAATATATAAGCAAAATGTGCTTTGCACATGTGACAGAACATTATTCAGCCTTTAAAAGGAAGGAAATGATGGCACGCACTACCACATGGATGAACCTTGAGGACATTATGCCGAGTAAGATAAACCAGACACAGAAGGACACAGATTGTATGATTCCACTTACATGAGGTACCCAGAGTAATCCAATTCATAGACACAGAGAGTAGGATGGGGGTTGTCAGGGGCTGGGGGAGGAGGAAATGGGGAGTTATTGTTTAATGGGTACAGAGGTCTAGTTTGGGAAGATGAAAAAGTTCCCGAGACAGACGGTGGTGATGATTGCATAACAGTGTGAATATACTTGGAACTGCTGAACTGTTCACTTAAAAGTATTACAATAGTAAATTTTATGTTTTGTGAGTTTTACCACAATGAAAACAGCAACAACAACAACACCAATAATAAATAATTACTTTTTCAGGACAGAAAAAGTAGCAATGGAGAAAAGTTCTTTACAGAAATAAGTTGCCTCCAGATGAACTAATGCAAGGAAGTGAAGAGAAAGAGAATAATTTTTACTGTAAAAGTCTCCTGCTATTTCAAATATTATGTTCATGTTATCACACTCAGCAAAAACTCTGTAGGACAAATATCATCAGGAAACCGAGGCTCAGAGGTTACTAGCCTGCCTATTCTTACAGTGTGGGGGTGGGCCACGTAAGGAATTCGATGCCAAGCCTGCCTGTGACAAAGCCCACACTTTTCTTGTGCACTGCACTTTCTTTAAAGGGCTAGTTTTCATTGAGTTTGAAATACTGAAGATCATAACTCCATATGTAGGAACATTTAAGAAGATGCAGACATTGCTGGGATATGGAAAGCAAGGCAAGAAGAAAGAACCCCTCACAAAATGAGAGAGATGGTTAGTCTATGGCAGCATAAGAAAGTCCCTGGTAACTTCTAGAGATCGTTTTGGGTTTTTTTTTACCTCTCTTGACTTCTTTTTCTTTATAATTTTTTTTCTTAACATTTTACTTTATTTTTGAGAGACAGAGTGCAAGTGGGGGAGGGGCAGAGAGAGAGGGAGACACAGAATCTGAAGCAGGCTCCAGGCTCTGAGCTGCCAGCACAGAGCCCCACACAGGGCTCGAACTGCCCATGACCTGAGCCGAAGTCGGACGCTTAACCGACTGAGCCACCCAGGTGCCCCCTCTTACCTCTCTTGACTTCTGAATTTGAAAGTTCCATAGCACATACGTCTACTTTTTTCCCCTAATCTGACAAAAGGTGAGCTGGCCTTTTCTGGATGTTTTAATGATAATGGGGGGTTTGGCATTAGTTTTGACTTTGAGAGAAGAGAGGACCAATTCAAACAAAAGACAGCACAGCTCAGAACTGAATTAAAAACTTAGGGATAAGGCCTTATCTTAATATCAGCTATCTTCCCAGCGGTCTTCATAAAATGAGTAAATTGGTCTGTGACAGAGCGCTGGCACTGGAATCACAGAAGGATTTGTCTGTCATTAGATGCTCTCCAGTTGTGTCACTTTGAACTCTTCTCTTAACCTCTGTGAGCCCCAGTTTCCTAATACATAAAATGGGAATAATTCTGCCTGATTTGCAAGACTGTTGAAGGACTGAATCACATGAAAGAAGATGGTATATGTTGAAGTGCTTGGCACATTTTGATTTAATGTAAAGTGGCTGATAATTCAGCAGGCAAAAGATAATTTATTTTTCAAGCCAGTGGTCTTCTGGGTAATAGAATAAGGGTAGGCAAACTCAGCCCTCCCTAGATCTCAGATAAAGTTACTGATGTGAAAGGGAAAGTTTATTTATTTATTTATTTATTTATTTATTTATTTCTAATGTCTACACCCCCAGTGGGGCTCAATCTCATAAACCTGAGATCAAGAGTCACATGCTCTCCTGATTGAACCAGCCAGGAGCCCCGGGGAGATGTTTACTAAAAAAAAATTAAGCCTTTTTATATTCTGAAGCAAAAAGGTAACCTGAAGAATATTAACACCAAATGCAGATCCAACATACAAAATTAGATGGCGTCCTGCCACCATATTGTACTTTAGGCTGGTTATCTTTTTTAAATGTTTATTTATTTTTGAGAGAGAGAGAGAGAGGGAACAGGGGAGGGGCAGAGAGAGAGGGGAACAGAGGACCTGAAGCAGGCTTTGCAGTGACAGCAGAGGGCCCCATGTGGGACTTGAACTCACAAACCGGGAGATCATGACCTGAGCCCAGAAAGAGTCAGATGCTTAACTGGCTGAGTCACCCAGGTTGGTTATTTTAAAGAATCTCCCCATCTTTTTTTTATGTTTATTTGTTTATTTGGAGAGAGAGAGAGCATGAGCGGGGGGGGGGGGGGGGGGGCAGAGAGAGAGAGAGAGAGAGAAAGAGAGAATCCCAAGCAGGCTCCATACTGCTAATGCAGAGCCAGATGCAAAGCTCCATCCCA
This sequence comes from Leopardus geoffroyi, assembly GCF_018350155.1. Lineage (NCBI taxonomy): Eukaryota > Metazoa > Chordata > Mammalia > Carnivora > Felidae > Leopardus > Leopardus geoffroyi. Next base: position 45,436,261 of record NC_059338.1, on the reverse strand, counting down.
GAAACTATGAGATCATGATCTGCGCCTAAATCAAAGTCAGATGCTCAACTGACTGAGCCACCTGGGCACCCCTAAAAACCTCCCCACCTTAAATCTTTAGGAAAACTGAGGAATACTTTATAGCATAAATATTATATTTATTAGCGTTTCACATGCTAATATTCACAAAAGGAATAGTTCACTTGACTTGAGCCAACAAGTAGCTGGGCAGATTTAGAACCCATCTGTTCAAAGTGAGATTAATCATTAAAATATAAAGCCACCACTTCTTTTTAAGGTACAATCATTGGCTTCAGCAGAGTGAAAATTCTCCAAGCAACTGGGCTTTACAGTCTCTCATCAATTGCTTTGCAGTAAATGAGGGTGGTTTAAAAAACTAGTTTTGCACTCCTGGTCAGAGCTAGTTGGTCAGTGTCAATTGCCTGAAATGAGCCAGGAAATGGAAAGGTTGATGCGTTTGTTTTTTTTTTTTAATTTCTGTTAAAGTGTTCTGTATCTGTATTCTTAATTTGTACATGAGCATTAAGATAGGCAGAATTGCAGATACCATCCAGCACGACAGAGATCTTCCCCATCATTAATTGCCCATCCTACTTCATGGAGGGGGAGTTACGACCGGCTAGGAAAATCCTGACAAACCTGTAGAGAAACGAGAAAATGGATACTAGCTCCATAAGTGCACAGCTGTTAGCATGCTTATGATCATGGAAATCATTAGCTCTTTACTGGCAATGTGTTTTGTTTTATTGCTCTCTTGGAAGACAGTCATGTTACAGAATATTGTAAGTGTGGGGCAAAGCCGGCTTGCCAGCATTTTTAAGAAAGAAGAAGCAGGACTGTGTCCTGCTTATTCATACGAAAATTCAGCCCCATTGGACTTCTGGGTTAGCCCGTTAACATTCCTAAAAGACAAAAGAGCAGAAGATTTTATTTTTTCCTCTTTCATCAATGAATATTTAGAATGGTGCCACTTATAGGGAATAAATGTAGAGGTGGCAAATGTACCTCTCTATGGAGTACGGTGAAATTGTGATTTATTTGTTTATTGATAACAGCAGTTGAGATCAACTGGAAATCTGGTAACATAGCACCAGCTATTTTTTATGAAAATATCTTCGTTATTCTCAGTTTTGACATTCATACTTGTAGGAGTCACAGGGAGGGAAGAATGCAAGCCAAAAATCAAGATTATAGGCATCCCCCTCCCCCCCACCCATGTCAAAATGTTCCTGATAAAATCAGGTCCCTCTCTTTTTCCCTCACTCCCTCCCTGCTTCATGCCCAGAGGTGGGTGATAATAGTTCAGGACCTGAGCTGAATTTGACATCTTAATTTGATCACCCAAGTCATTTGGAATCTGCTGAGTGCCAAAATTCCAGTGATGATTTGGCATGTGTTAAAAAGTCACTAAATAAGGAAATAATTTCATCTCACTTCCTATCCTCTCTTTTTGCTCAAGCCGATACTCCACTGCTGGTGGCTCATCTGTTCCATTCTAAGACCCAAGAGCCACACCTTGACCCCACCTCTCTGGGATCTCATTCTCTTCTCTGGTTCACTTTACATTTAAACAGACTTCAATGATCCCCTTCTATATCTCTGAAAGAGTTTGTGTTTTTAACTAGATGCCAAATGATGGAACTTAATGGCACCAGCTTTTTTTTTTTCCCCTACTGTTAACTGCTCATTCCTTATTGTAGTTTGATATTGTTATTCAACTACTGTAAATAAATGCTAATTAACAAAATGTCAATTGACTTCCAAAGCAGCTGCAGATGGCTTTTACTTTTCAAGAAACAGTTTCATCTTTATCAGCAACAGATGAAGACCCACCATATCTGACAACGCAGTGATCCATTATGGCTCCAACATATGCATTTTAAATTAGGCTCAATACAATGTCTACTGAATGATATATTTTAATTGATTAATAATGCCTAATGCGATTTTAATAAGTGGGCCTCATTGGGTGGATTCTAAATATAGTTAAAAGATATTTTTTTAAAGGCGTTACCAAGAAAAGGGAGGGATAGCAATGAGCGTAAGAACAGACTTACATAGAGTTGTCTCATAGTTTGTTCATCTTGAAAAAAGGATGGACTCAAAAAGGAAAGGGCCAAGAAGTTATTGGGGCCAAGTAAATGTTTGCAGAATAAATAAGGAAACTCCACTTCTGAAAAGCGGGAAGAGCCTCACTAAATTTGAGAAATTTAGAAATTTGCAGACTAACCTAAAACTTGAAAACACAGATTAAGGAAATGTGTCTTCCCAGACATTGGACTAGAAGCTTACACCACAGCAACATTCAACAGCCAGGTTCTCTTACTTGAAGGCCCAGACATATTCAGAAGTGTGATCTGGGTAGGCTTAGCCCTAAAGTAATGAAGCCTGAAGACCTTTAAGTAGTGTTGGAAGAAGATTTTCACGCATCTGAGAAGGAATCTAGAATGAAAATTTTTCTTGTTCCTGACAAAAGAAGAAAGAGGAGAGCAGAAAGATAAACATGTTGTGTTTCTATTTTAGGAAGCTCACCCTACTTCTCGTTATAAGGGAGTATCTCACAGGCCACGTCTCCTGTTGAAGACACCCAAGAAATCCGTATAAAACACAAAATACACATTTTTCTAAGACATCAAAGAGCAGCCAAGGTATCTAGGACTTGAAGGGTATGAAGATCCGTGAAAGGGAGAGGCTCATTAAGGTGAGTCCAACACTCCCTGTGCCACATTCAGGAAATGTGATAATTTTTGGCCTGAAAGGAAAGGCAGTGATGCTAAGAGGCAGAGAACTTAGCAGAGATTTCAGTGGTCTTGTGCAGCTAGAGGGACACAAACTGGAGGTCAGAGCTGCTGAGGCCGACAGGACCTGAGGAGCCAAGATTGTCTGACAGGAGAGGAGGAGAACCTTTCACCTGGAGGCATTTGTTAAACTCTTAAGGTGTGCAGGCACGAAGCCAAAGAGGAAAGCAGGCAGAAAGCAAAAAGGAGTTTGAGGCAGTGTCATGAGGGTGAGGAGATAAAAATTGGAGCTCAGCAATTTGCCAAGGAGGAGGAGCTCTAGCAAATACCGCAGGCTCTCGGTTGATATGCCAGAGGTATACAAAACCTTAATAAGATTACAAGTTACTTGAATCATCTCACTTTTGGGGGTTTACTATAGCTGTCCATCAGAGGATAGGATAAATCCCCCCGGAGAAACATGACATCGTCCTGAACATCTACAGTTTTCCATAAACAGTGTTGTATATTCCATAAAATATTACTAGAAATACCAAGAAACAGAATTAAAAACAAAACTGACAATTGAAGCAGACCCACAGTTAACCTAGGTATAGGATTAGGAGACATGGACTTAAAAAAACTGATTAATGTGTTCAAGAGACATAGATGTCAAGAGGGAGAATTTTATCAGAAAACTGAATTCTGTAAAAGAATCAAATGGAACTTCTACAACTAAAGAATGTAATAACTGAAATTAGGATCTTAATAAAGGGTTTACCTGCATATTGGACATAACAAAAAAGAGGATGTGTTAACTGGTTGATAGGTCAGTTAGAATATTCAGACTGAAGTACACAGCAGAAAAGGATGAAGAACACAGAAAGTCACATAAGTGATATGTGGACCTTGGAGGAAAGATCCAACATACATATAATTGGAGTCACAGAAACCCTGGGGAGAGATAATAGTTCAGAAGCAGTAGCTCAAAAAATAACAGCTGGGATCTTTTCCAAAATTAATGAAATATATCAAAGAAGTGTTACAAACTCCAAGCTGTATAAATACAAAGCAAATCACCATGATTAAGCTCATAACTGTAAAACTTCTGCAAACCAAAGTCTTAAAAGCATTCAGAGAAAATAGACACATTACCTTTAAAGGACCATTAATCAGAATGATAGCTATTTTCTCAAAAGAGAAATAAAAGCCAGAAAGCAATGTGATGATATCTTCAAAGTGCCAAAAGAAAAAACAAAAATGTCATGCTGGAATTGTTTATCCAGTAAAAATATCTTTCAAATATACTTTCAAATACATTTCTAGACAAATTCAAGCAGAGAATTCCTCACCAGGAGACCTGCACTAAGAGAAATGCTAAAGGGAATTCTTTTCTGGGAAAGTTATCCCAGAAATCCAAGAAGGAATGAAGACCAGTAGAAAGACTAGATGGTAAATGTAATGTGTACTGATTGTCTTATGGGACTTAAAATATAGACAGAATTAGCATTCATGAAAAGCATAACAGAAAATTAGGACAGAGGTTTCAATTGGACTATAGTCTATTATAAGAAGCAAAAAAAAAAAAAAAAAAAAGAATCCTATTGAATTGGTCAAGTCCTGAGGGTCCGTGTGAAGGCATCTGGACAGAGTTCAATCACTGTGAAGTTAGTTACTAAAGCGGTTGGGGGACCTTGGGAGCGTCAAGCTAAGGGCAGCGTATGGGGCTGTTTGAGGAGCACGATTGTGCATCCCTCTCTCTGAGCAGTGGGACTACCAGGGGAGATAATATTCTCATGTAGAGACTTTTCAATAGTTTTAGATGAAGAAATATATTTATAAGCACTTCTTTCATTGTTTTTTCCTCTACTCTCAACTTTGTTCCTGTTTGGTTATTAACCACAAAGACTCTTTGATCAAAGTAGCAGGCTGTTCTTTCTTCATTTCATTATCTAGAGCAAACTGAAACTCAAAGGAAGAATTGGAATTCCACTGCGGCAGATCAAGTGGATGTGCTCATAGATCAAAATTCCTGGACAGGACAAAGACATCAGTGTCCTAGTGGCGTGGTGAGGAATATGTAGTCAGGGGGCAGAACATGGCATCAAAACTGGGTTAGAAATTGTCAGTTTGATATGGAGACGGGGTGAATTTTTCTCTTTCCCTTAGCAATACAAACACCTATGACCACAAAGTTGGCCACAGATTGAAAAGTTTGTGGGACTTTAGGTTCCAAAGAAATAAATTTATTTTTTGGGGTACTTACTACCAGTGGAATATTGGCCACCTTTTTTTCCCCCCCAAATATGGGGCTTCTAATATCTAATTATCTCCTTTGGTGTGTCTAGTCTGCTGTTAAAAACTTGTATTAAGTTTAAACTTTTGGTTATTTCATTTTCCCTTCTTATAAGTTCATTGGTTCTTTAAAGAAAAATTTACACTGTCATTTTTTTATGGCTTTCTGCTATCATGCCTGTTCTTTTTTTTTCCCCCTTTAAGAATAGTAAACACTCTTGCTCTGTAACCTGTATCTGATAACTCTACCAGCTAAATATTTGCAAATCTGTTTTAGTTGACTTCACGGTGCTTTGTTTAATTGTAACCTTACGTTTTTGACTATATGCTAAGTCCTTGTGCTTGGAAAATCATTTATAGGAGTAATTTGAGGCCCAGGATGAATTATACATACCTTCCTCTGAAAAGAATTTATTATTTGTTTCTGAAAGATGTTTGGAGGAACTACAGCCTTAAACCAAATTTCAAGGCTTCAGGGTCCTTGACCTACCTGGGGATATGAAATCCACCCGTTTCTTTGCTGGAAGGCTGCTTCACTTCTGGCTCTTTTACCCCAGGGGTTATTTCTTTGAGGTTCACCTTTATCATAGGGGTGATTTATTGGTAGACGTGGTAGCTCATACAGTCTCTAGGCTTTGATTTCTGTCCTGATCACTCCATAAAGTGACCAAAAGTTCCATTTTGCCAGGATCAGCAGATAGTATCAAGGCAAAAGTTGCTTCTGTGCTTTCTTAATAATTTCCCTCCATTTCGGTCTGCTAGTCCCTTTCTAATGTGTTAGTTTTGGGGTGCTTTTAAGCAGGTGCTTTTCGTATTGTATTTAGCATTTTTGGTTGTTTTTATTGGGATGGCTGGTCTGGATAACTCACCTGCTTATTCCCAGAAACTTAAAGCCGATGATAAAAAATAATCTGCAATATGAAGATATTATCCCACAGAATTTGCAGTTCAAGTAGTTAATATGCACTTTGTAAGCTGACAATAGCTGTTAAATTGTCAGTTATTGCTAGAAAGTGGAAGACAGGGACCTAGTTATTATGTGCTGGCGACCATGTGGGGGTGTGTCATCCCCTCGGAATGACTTTGGTTTTGCAAGCTCCCACTCACTATTTGGCCAAAGAAGAAAACTTACTATGGCTTTACTACAAAGCAGAGATCGCCAAACTATGACCGATGAGTCAAATCTGGTCTGTGGCCTGTTTTTATAAATAAAGTTTTGTTGGAACCCGGACACCCTCATCCATTTGCATGTCGGCTGTATCAGTGTTTGTGTTATAAGGACACAATTGAAGAGTCTAAGCAAAGCCTGCATGGCCCACAAAACATACAATACTTATTCTTTGGCCCCCTGCAGGAAAAGCTTGCTGGAAGTAGTAAGTTTTGCTGCGAAGCATTATTCCTCAGAAGTCTGCCTGACCAGTTTACGTGCTGGGAGCAGGTCAACACTACCCACTTATTTTCTGCATTATCTCCCTGCAATTTTAATTCCGGGAAGCTCGGACTCGATATAATAGAGCGTTCAGTCATACTGAGAAATTTAAATAGAAAAGCACAATAAGAGCAAAATATAAAGTGTATCTTCAAATAAGTAACACAGAAATGAAATCATTACTCTTTAAAAAAATTTTTTTAACGTTTTATTTATTTTAGAGAGACAGAGTGCAAGCGGGGGAAGGGCAGAAAGCAAGGGAGACACAGAATCGGAAGCAGCCTGCAGGCCCCGAACCCGTGAGCTCCTGACCTGAGCCCACGTCGGATAGTGCTTTGTTCAACTGTAACCTTCAGTTTTTAACCCACTGAGCCACCCAGGCGCCCCTGAAATCATTACTCTTAAGCAGTTCAGAAGAACTTTCTTTTCCTCGCACAGGTATTAGTTCACTTAGTTTTTTAGCATTTGTTTTTAGAAAATGCATTTCCCTCTTCATTTATAAGTTGGATTCTTTGCTTTTTCATGGCTCTACTTCTCTGGGCTGTGTGGAATAGAGAAGGCTTAGAGGAGACGGGAATTCACAAGCAGCAAGGAAAGACAAAGGCAGGCCCCGATCGTTTGTGATGGCGTGGATTTTACCGCTCTTTGTGGGGCGGGGGAGCCAGCAGGCATTTACACCAAAGAGCAGTGTACTCTCTGAGACAGTTCCTGCCTCTCAGGAGTAACAGGAGAGACCTTAGCAGAAACATCAAAGAAAGAGAAACTGGAAGAGGAGGTTATAATCAAAGCCCAGCACTACGTTTCTCTTTTCCTCAGCACCAGCTCCAATGAACAGATTCGCTGATCCCGTGTATGATGTCAATTAAGCTACCGCTTCGGCTCCCAATTGCGCATAGGCTTTCTATACATAGACAGTGGTGATGTCATCTGTGCTACCGATGTTAAGACGCAGAACTGTCTTTCTGCGGAATCTTGTTTTAACAGTGACTGCCACCGAGTCAAGAAGATGACCGGGTTGAGATGCATCTTTCTGAACTGAATCAGGAGTCTCGGAAAATGCACTACCCCGCGGGGAAAGTGTTTGTGTTGCTAGATCAAAAATAAGGAACATGATAATTTCGCCCAACCCAGGGGCCTGTTGGCCAGACGCCTTCCAAGACGTGGAGGGGAGTGGATCCTAGGCAGTGGATCCAGAAGTGAGGAATAAAGAAAAAAAAATGAAATCATTTCTTTATAGAGAATCGGCTGCCTTACATGCTTGCCACTTTGTTTATTTATCCATCCGAAATTCCCTGGGGATTTGGAGCTGGCTCTTTGCCTGCTGATGAGTCTGTAACTCTGTGACAATTAACTGTAATGGCTTGGAGACAGACCCTTCTAAATCACCGCCTGGTCCTGGGCTGCCAAAAGCCGTCTGCACCTGGGTGGCTGGCTAACAGCACCCCCATTTTATTCCATTTTCCATGTGGAATTTACTGTCCTCAGTCTTCGCTGGAGAGCCAAGACTGCTCTAAATTCCCTTCTGTGATGTGGAGGGGCAGGAAAGGGGAGGCTGCAGCCCGAGAGGGGTGGGAGGGGGTGGCTATGTGGGAAAAGCTAAGGGGCTCTCTTCTCTAGGACCAGGACACAAAAAGCCCCTCTGTTCCCGACCACCTGGGCTCACCAGGCTCGTTATGTGGGAATCCGAGGCTGGCCCAGGCAGTCAGAGGACCCAGGAGCGTCAGAGAAGGGAGTTCCTATGCCGCCAGTTCCCGGTGGTGCCGGTGCCGGGTGGGAACTGCGTGAGGCCGCTGGTAATTTTCCGGGCACTCAGCACGCCCCGCGGTGCCCCGCACAGGAGCGCGAACACAATGGCCACGTGGCCGGGAAGCCAGATGGGCTCTATTCTAGGCAAAGGCAGAGAAGGGACCGCAGGGTCTGGATTTGCTTAGCTCCTTAGCCTTGCTGCTCTCCCTCTGTCTTCCCACGCTGGCTTTACCTTTCAGTGATCCCCAAAGGGAGGGCACATCCCAGCAGGTCCCCTGGAAGCTGTAGATGTGCTGATTTGCACCCTACTTGTGCATATTTTTATGTGGACTGGGAAAACAGATGGCTCCATCCAAGTCGCTGAAAACCCAGCTGGTTACTGCTGCACTAGAATGACCTGAGTTTGGGGATCTGAGTTTTCCCTGCCAGAGCCCTGGGCAAGCTGGGAAATGTGTCTTTCTGAATTGAGCACAGATGAGGTCTGAATCACTGTGCGCTCTCCTGTGTGCTCTGGGGAGCACAGGCACTGTGACATTAAGCACAGCACGTTACACCCAGCATCCCTGCTCCCTTACATCCTTTTTTGGAATTAGGTGGGTTAAAAATTAATTTTAAAATAACAAACCAACAACAGTCATGTTCCTTTCTTTCCTATTTCTTCTTTTTTCTTTTTATTATTTTTAAATATTTTTTTTTTCAACGTTTATTTTTATTTTTGGGACAGAGAGAGACAGAGCATGAATGGGGGAGGGGCAGAGAGAGAGGGAGACACAGAATCGGAAACAGGCTCCAGGCTCTGAGCCATCAGCCCAGAGCCCGTCTTTTTATTATTTTTAAAATGTTTTATTTATTTACTTTGAGAGAGAGCATGAGCGGGGGCAGGACAGAGAGACAGAGAGAGAGAGAGAATCCCAAACAGGTTCCATGCTCCCAGCGCAGAGCCCAACACGGGGCTCGATCTCAAGAACCGCAAGATCATGACCTGAGCTGAAATCGAGAGTTGACCGTTCAACCCACTAGGCCACCCAGCTGCCCCTCTTTCCCACTTTTTAAACCAAACCTGCACCCCATCCCCCTTTCTAGGTAATGACATAGACTTCCATAAGAGAAATTCAGAAATCATTTCAACCCAACATTTACTGAGCTCCTATTTTATTCCAGGAATTATGGTAGGCACTGGAAATACAAACTTGAATAATACATGGCCTCTGTAATGGGAAAGCTGCAAGTCTAGCTGGAAGAGATATGTGTGAAAAGAAGACAGCTTTTAAATAAGATATAAGTGCTCTCATAGAAATAGGTAGAGAGTGGCATGGGAACATAAAGAAGGACAGATTTTTTTCCCCTTGGGACGAGTAGAACGAGCCCTGGACGGGTGACCGGTGAGGGAAAGTAAGACTTTGTCTGCGGCAGTCACGCCTGTGAATATGCACTCCTGCTTAGACCCTACCGGCTGTCACAGCATCGGTGCCCCAGCTCTTCCTATCTAACCTCCATGTCTTCTGGTGGTGACCTCTGCTAACATGATCCTGGGGAAGCTGACCCCATCTCAGCTTCAGGGGCAGATCCCAATAAGTCTAAGACAGTCATGGCAGCCATGTTCCCGTGAAGGTTGGACTTAGAAATGGGTACAGGACCAAACTCTGATCAATGACACATGACATCTCCTGTGGGGTATCTAGGAAAGCTTCCTCTCTCCTAAGAAAACAATACGTGAAGACATGGCCCCCCTCTCTTCCCACAGATGTTGCCTTGCTTCAGCTAAGCAAAGGGAGGGTGTTCGACAAATCAAATCAATATAGTTTGATTGTGGGTTCAAGTGTAGCCAGAGCAGGAAGCCCCACTGTGAGGTGGCTGGAAATACCTGCTGAAGGGCCTTGGATGCATCAGGGGTTCTACTTCCCAGGGGGCAATGGGGTCATCCCTGCAGCGATGGCCATGGCATAGCAACAAGGAAATGTCTTAATTCAGGCTGATCTTGTGCTGGGGTAAAAAAATGGTGCAGGCAGGTGAGATAGTGCAGCTCTAAAAACACAGGTGGCTTCTTGTTAGCAAAGATTGTGGCCAAATGACACCCTCCATGGAAATCCTGAAGCTTCACACTAGCCTTTTTTAAAACAATGTATTTATTAATTTTGATAGAGAGAGATAGAGAATGAGTAGGGGAGCGGCAGAGAGAGAGAGAGAGGGAGTGAGAGAGTCCCAAGCAGGGTCCACTGCTGTCAGTGCAGAGCCCGACTCAGGGATCATGAGATCATGAGATCATGACCTGAGCCGAAATCAAGAGTCAGATACTCAACCAACTGAGCCACCCAGGTGCCCCTGCACACTAGCCTTTTCAGCCACTTTTGTTATCATCATCCACCATTAAAATAATATATGTAAGGTGCTTGGTAGAGTTTCACAAACACGGCAAGCGCTCAGTACGTGTTAGCTGCCAGCGTTATCACAGATAGCAAAGGATCTTTTCTGGATGCCAAGGACAGCAGAATAATTTACAAAAATAATCCTGGGGGTTCTGTCTCCCCTTCTCTGCCAGTTGGGAAGTCGGTTTGCCTTGTTGCATTGTTGCTTCATTTACAACGTTTGTCTTCTGTGAGTTCTTCCCCCTACCGTTGGGCCAACTGGAGTGGTGTCACCGCATGCGGGGCCCCGGCTGCCGGCTGCATTTGGCCTTTATTGGTCCAAATCCACAAATTTAGGTTGCCGATCACACAAGTGCGAACCTCTTGGCTCTGTGTCTGGGCCTCTCTGCTTTCGGTTAGACAGGAAACCAGCGTTGGGCAAACCTCCAAGGTTTCAGATGGGCCTTCTGTTCAGATAAGCTTCCAAGGATGTTTCTGCTTGGGAACAGTAACAGCTCAAGTTCTTTCCTGGGTTTTGTGCCTCTGTGACATACCAACAGATTTAGAACTGACGTTATAATCGGAGTGAAAATGCCCACATGTGACTTGAATTAAACAGACCTCTGTGGATCAGAGACGCAAGGCTAACTAATCTCAGGGTGTTAAGCTAAAATTCTCTGAGAGGCACCAAGCATCTACCCTGTCAGAGATAAGTCCTTGGCCTATGTGCTTATTTTTAATTGAGTTCAGTTTCACTTTGGGATACAGAGAGCAGCTTCCTTAGTGCCTTTGAGAAGCAGGGTAGGGAAATACGTTTTGGGTCCCTCTGCCCTGAGTTCAGATCCTTGCTCCAGCCCTTATTTGGTGTGGCCAAGTTATTTAATTTCTTTGATCCTCAGTTTCTAGTACCTTTCTCATAGGATTATTATGACGACGAAATTAACTATGTGTCAAATGCCCAGAAAATGATAGACGTTCAACGAGTGGTAGGTATTGTTTCTAGGTCCCAAAGGAGAGGAGATTGCGGTTGTACAAATTTATTTTACAAGTTCAGAAAAAAATCATGAGAATAAAAGTAATGGGATCTAGAATTGAGAACTTGCTACACGCTAGGCTTTCTTCTACACATTTACATGTTATGACTCATTGAATCCTCATAACACTCTTTATTATCCCTGTTTCATAGATGAAGAAGCTCAGGCAGTGAGAGTTATAGATTGTGCCTCTGTGATGATTATTCAAAATAGGTTATTAGTGCTTTTGATGGGCCAATGTGCTCAAAAGAACACATTTTTTTTTTTCAGACATTCTCATCATACTTGGTTCTTTCTGGGTCTTTCTTATTGGTTACCCAGTTTTAAGAATTTCCCATTGTCCCCTAGAAGCAATATATTAGGGACAAGTTCTTTCAAGCATTGCTAAAGCTAATAATAGTGATTTTCACTCAGTTTGGAAGAATGAACATACCCTTGAGGAAAGGAAGTTCCTACTCTACCTTTGCAATAGATTTGGTTTTATCAAAAGCACAAGAAAACAAACTGATATTAAAAAACAAACAGAAATCAACAAACAGAGAATCTCTGTCAGCGTCCAACGCTTGCCCCTTTTAGAAACAGCCCTGACTAGGTGTGGCCAAGTTATTTAATTTCTCTGATCCTCAGTTTCTAGTACCTTTCTCGTAGGATGATTATGAGGACCAAATTAACTATGTGACAAATGCCCAGAAAATGATAGATGCTTAATAAGTGGCAGGTACCCTAGGCAGACAATGAGATCTTTTCATCCAGGTTCAGATTCACTGAAATATGTGAAGTTGCGGTATCTGTGAGGATTTGCTCAGTGGATGCTCTTTTTTTTTTTTAATTTTTTTTTAATGTTTATTTATTTTTGAGAGAGACAGAGACAGAATGCAATTGGGTTAGGGGCAGAGAGAGAGGGAGACATAGAAGCAGAAGCAGGCTCCAGGCTCTGAGCCGTCAGCACAGAGCCCGGCGTGGGGTTCCAACTCATGAGCCGTGAGATCATGACCTGAGCCAAAGCCAGACACTCAGCCGACTGAGCTACCCAGGCGCCCTGCTCAGGGGATGCTCTTTGAACACCTACTATGTGCCCAATTTGACGGGTTCAGAGATTGTAGACAGAGAGCATGTGTCTTTGGTCAGATTTGAACTTGAAGGATTCTAAAGTGAGGCCTTTCCAGCCAAGAATCTGAAAATTGAGACTCAAGAATGCCCAATTCCAAGAAGCACCATGCAACTGGACTCCAGAACATGATCTTGAGCCATCAAGAGGGCGACTTCTCATCCATTCTTTCGCTTCTCCTTGCCCTGGTGGAGTCCTTCAATTTTGTTTTCACTTATCAATTATCTGAAAAATGGCTCTCAAAATATAATTCATGGGACTCCAGTTGGTAAGACCAGTTTCTTAAAGTGTTTATGCTTAAAACCGAACAATAACAATACACTTCTCCACATATAATTGCTTATTTTGCCCTATGCTTTCAAATCCCATGCAATTGGCTCCTTTCAGCATTATTACTCTTATCCCACTTTTTTCTTCATTCCCCAGTACTCTACAAGGTCCTACCTCTTCCTGTCAAAGTTCTATATCTTATATCAAGGCCCTGATACCAGGAGCATTTCCATAAACCATAGCTGAAATAAATTAAAAAAATTTTTTACCATTATAATATTATTGTATTCACCCCACCAAAGTAGCTGAGGTGTTGAAATGCTTTTGAGGGCGAGTAGTTGATTGGTAGCATCCCTTCTCTGTCAAATCTGCCTGAGGATGGAAACCACTAAGAACAAGTGGTCTAATGACTCCACCTGCCGGGACTGTCTTGGGTCACTGCCATCCAGTGGGTTTCTGTGAAATGCCACAATGGAGCTGTGATGCCATTATTGCTAAACCTGTTGCCCTAGTTGATATCTGGGAATGGCTGGCGTTGTTTATGCCTCAGATGACCACATTTTAATGATCCAAGAAAATGAGCACAAGTTGCCACTTCCAGTAAATACTAATTTTAATAACTAAGTGCAAATAATTGTCGGTGAAAATGAACTCCTTTTGATTGCAGCCTCCCTGATTTACTTTTGCTGCAGTGGGAACTCTTGCTAAAGGCTGAAAGAACAGCTCATGTTACAGACGACAGCCACCTTTCACCTCCCATCAACTCTGGAAGGTGCGAGCGTATCCTGGTCAGGGCTCTGGACTTCCAGCCTCCCAAATGAAAGTACAGTCTGTACTAGCCAGGAAACACCAGAGATCTGCATCCTCAAAAACATGCCATTTGTTTCTATGACAACACTGGAAACATGCAAATATTATGCATTTAGCAAAATCCCACATGTTAGAGAGCAAACTCCTGGCTGTCTGAGATGTTTGACAGGATTCAGTTTTACTTGTCATATTTCTTTCAAGTCTAGCATTTCAAGCAAAAAGGATATTGGTTGCCTTAGGTCAAGCTTTGACTTCTCCAACATCCTAAAGGGAATTATGTCACAAAGTTCTCCAAGAATTTGCTATCAGGACTTTGTTCAAAAACTCTCAATGGCTTCTTTTTTCTTTTTCTTTTTCTTTTTCCTTTTCTTTTTTCTTTTTTTTTACATGCAAAATCCAAACCCTTGAGGACTGTGTAACCTGGGACAAGGAACCTTTCTACCCTTCTGTATGTTCACCATTCCTGCCCTTTTCTCAATACCTAACACTCCAACTAAATGGTGTATAACTGACTTTTCTCTAAAAAACTTTTGTACTTTTGAATCCCATGCAGTTTGCTCCTCTTAGCACTATTACTCTATTCTACCCTTCCCCTAATCCCTCAATACCCTCCCTCCCTGATTCTACCCTCTCCTGTGAAAACTCCTGCATCCTGAATCAAGGCTCTGATTCTATGAGTCCTTCCACAAGCCAAAATACATTTAAAAAATTTACCACTATTATAATAAGAACCTGGTGTTGTTATCGCCTGCTTACAGTTTATTCACTTTTGAAATCTTTTGAACTTCTTCATCCTGGAGCTGGCACATAGTATATACTCATTAAATGCTCTAATGTGTGCTGGGTTGAATTAAAATAATGGTTCTGGTTTACTATGACTATCATTTATTAGCATCACCAAAGTAAGTGTTCTAACAAGTATCTTAATTCTATCCAAAATAGATGTACACATGACCCTTTTGCATGGACCAATTTTATCTTTCCTAGATGAATCCAGAGCTTGTTTCTTGGCATTTTCTACTCTTTCAATCCAGCATCCCATAACATTCCTATCAGTCACAGTGAGTAAGGTGTATCTTTCTTCTTAAGAGGTATCAACAAGTTTGTTGGATGTACTGCAATAGGCAAAGTGAGAAGCACAAAAGAAATATTATACATTGTCTCAGGAGCTTACAGTCAAGTTGCGGAAAAGATACTAAAACATATACATTGTTTAGGGAATATCGAGCGGTCACAGTACCAGCTAATAATGTAAAAGGAAACCAGGGAAAGAAGAGTTAAGCGGGAACAGCAGTGGTGGGGTTAGATGTTCTCGAGAGATGATATTGACATGAGCCTTGACAATAGGTAGGATACGAGGCATACAGTGGAGGTGAAGGCATTGTCTGCTGACAGAGAAACCATACAGAGCCACACAGCTGGAGGGAGTGGGGTGGGAGGGCTGTGGGTATGTTGATGGCATAGGAAAGGACACATCCCACTGAACTGGAGTGGAAAATCTTTGTTGACTGGGTGGAACAAGGAGGGTGGCAAACAGATTTAGGATAAGTAGTTGAGATGAGTCAGATAATGAATAAAATAAGGATTTTAGGGGAAAAAAGAAACACAAATAGGGAGCCATTATAGATTCTTGAACAAGTGCTAGGAAAAAGCAAGTCTTTGCCTTTATGGACATTAGTGTGGAAGCAGATTGCAAAATTGGTTGGAGGTGAGAGAGACTACCAAAGGCGAAGCAGGTGAGGAGGCCAATACTGCCTTGTAAGAGGGAGGTGAGGAGGTCAAGGCCTAGGATGGGGGGACTGCATGCAGAGTTGAGAAGGACCACAAGGGATTCTAGAAGAAGAAAGGACTCACTCTTGGAAGGGAGGGAGTCAAAGAGGAACCACCATTCTGGCTTGGCAGCTTTTGTAGCAAAGGATAGTGATTTGCTTTTTTCTTTAGGGAATACTGAGAAATTCTGTCTCAAAACAATATTTTTGGATGATGGTTGCACAATTATATATTAAGTATTGATCAAAACTTATCAAGTGTCTATAACCTTCTAAGTTCTGTGAATGCAGAGGCAATTGAGCATAAATTTCTGTCCTCAAGGAGTCCAAACTTAGTGGTAGCTGTGGTCATAGGAAGGAACAGTGGATATTATCAGGATACCTATCAGAAGGCTTTCTGAAAGAGGTTCCTTGAAGAATGACCAGGATATGATGAGGCAAAGAGGGTGGTTATGAATGGAGCCTCCAAGTTAAGATAGAAGCTTGAGCAAAGATGAATAGAGCTGAGAAACAGGGGTTCTACAAGGGTACTGATGATTGACATAATAGGTTTTGCAATCCGCATGCCAGCATGATGCTTTGATAGATTGGACTCTTGCCCCATCCATCATCCCGCACCTACCAGGAGAACAGCAAAGGAATGTCGAACAACAGCAGCAGCAACAAGAACACCAGCAACAACAACAACTCAGGCATAGGTGGAAGCAAAGAATCCACCTCTGAAATTTGCCATAAACAGTGAAAGAGATTGCTGTTTATCCCTGCTGCAACTGATCTTGAGCTATTTAATGATGCATCTACAGACAAGGGGAAAACATTCTGCAGTGAGAATACAAATGTGAGCCCTTTGTCTGACAGATGAGGTAGGGCAGGAAAACTGTAGTTGGAAGTGAAATTCTGTAAATCTATACTACAGCCAGTAGCCCCTATGGATATGGAAATTGATTTAGTGCTACTAACCTTCTTGGTTCTGAATACATTACCCAAATACCATCTAAGCATCTAGTGGGCTAAGTGAATGTTAAGACTGATCTGCAAACATTTTTTTTTTTTTTTGCAGACAACTCATTGAGGGCAGATGTTCCTTGGTTACGTCAGATAATCAAAGCTAATGAAAGGACATTGCATAAAAGCATGCTTATCATAGGCGTGAACAAACACATCATCTCGGCAAGAAGACGGCTTTTCAAGGAGTGTTATCTATGTTAGGGACATGGTATTATAAGCTGGAGTTTTCCTATTCCTTTGTGATTCTTCTGATGTTTTGTGCATTTTAAGTTGATTTGCTACTGGAAGCATATAGTGGTTCATGGTATGGTCTGTAGTGTAAGGAAATTCCTCCTGAAATCCCAGAGATCCTGATGATGTGATTCATCTCAGACGAGGTCTGGACATCAGTATTTTTTTTTTAAGCCTGAACTTCTTTCTTTAAATGTTTATTTATTTTTTAGAGACAGAGAGGGACAGAGCACTAGGCGGGGGGGGGGGGGGGCAGAGAGAGAGGGAGACACAGAATCTGAAGCAGGCTTCAGGTTCTGAGCTGTCAGCACAGAGCCTGATGCGGGGCTCGAACTCACGAACTGTGAGATCGTGATCTGAGCCAAATTCAACTGCTTCACCAACTGAGCCACCCAGGCTCAGTATTTTTTTAAAAAGTATTTTTAGACTACTGGACATCAGTATTTTTTTAAAAAGCTCCCCAGCTGACTGCAAAGTGCAGCCAGGGTGGAGAGCCGGTTCTGACCAAGAGGACCCCATGGAAGGTGGACATTTGGACCTAGGGTGTCAGCCTAGCCTACAGGTGAAATCCGCACAGCTGTTCCTGGGCTCCCACACTCCATGCAACATGACACTGTGCCCCTAAACCCGGCTGAGTCACTCCCACCCAGGCAGTGACGAATGGAAGCCGCAGGCTCGAGAGTTCCTTTTTCCAGTTATTATCTCCTACTCTTGCTCCCGATCTGTGGCTCCTACAGAGAAAAGGTGCAGGATGGAGAGATGGGGGGCTGGGGGGGGGCAGTGTGGGGGTGATGAGGGTGGGGGTTGGGTGGAACTCTGAGGCTAGTAGCCTCAGGGGTGAGTCAGTCATTGGAGCTTTTTGGAGGCAGGCTGCCTGCAGCTGGCAGGGAGCCTCTGAGGAAGCACCATTGCTGGGAGGGGGAGCTTTTTGGTAAGTACTTCTCCCCTTCCCATTTTGTACATGGATCTCCTGCCCTAAGGTGACTTGTGGCCAGTGCATATAGGGACAGACTGCTGACATCTCCTCAGGAGAAGATGAATTATCATTCCTATCTCACCTGATCCCAGTGGAAGAAACAAGTGTGCAGGACAGCACGGGTGGGGTGAAGGGGAAAGGGCTCCAGGTGGGAGAGTGGGCTTGTAATTTATGAAGATAGAGACCTGAAATATCATTTTAAACAAAAACTTTAGAGGTTCGCTTCATTTGCTTCTCTGAATTCTGCTCTGCTTGGGAAAAGCTTTCTAGTGCATTCCTTTTGCTTCAGCAAAATATCTTAATCTTCAGTCTCAGCCTTTTTTTCTCTTATTCTGTCTCCCTTAAGGAAGACAGAGATTCGTAACTGATAGGCGTATAATTAAAATGAATGACACAGTTACTGCCTGCCTTCCTCTCCTTCTGGATTATAAAAATACTGTGAGACCTGGGAGGACCCGAGGGCTCAGCCAGGCCTCCGTCCTCATTTTACAGACCAGGGAACGGAGCTCCTCAGAGTTGAGGTTATTTGTCTAAAGTCGCATAGCTAGTTGGTGCCAGACATGTCTCCTTTAACCTCCCCTCATAGGTATTCTTTTCCATCCCTTCAATCATCTTGACAACTTTCCTCTGAAAGTTGCCCTTCTCAGCTGAAGCTCCTGGAATTAGACACACGATCCCAGAGGGGCTGATTTTATCTGAGTAGAAAGAGAAGATTGCTCTGGTGTTCCTACATTCAAGTCTGCATTCCAAAACCACACCAGCCCCAGCGGTTATTTCTGACAATGACCTTCTGGTCTATTTCTGACGTGCTTGAACACACTTTCCCCTCTCACGTGTCCCGGGTCTGGTTTTTCTGCCCCAAGTATAACGTTGCCCTTATTGAGTCACGTTGTGCAAGGGATAAAGCCTCAGATGTTCAAAACTGCTTTCTTTCTGGAAACACAAAGCACCTTTCCAAACTACCAGCCTCCTCGATGCTTCGGTAAGGGAGGGTAGGCTGCCAAATTCCAGCTTGGTGGACAGACAGATTGAAGCCTAAGGTTGAATTGATTTAGCCTGAATCACGCATGGAGGTGGCTGAAAATTATTCTGGAAAGCAGTGAGATGTCTTAATCGCTCATCAGCACTGAGCCCACGAGTCCACACTTAGGGCGACCCTCCCCCTCCCTCCCTGCCCTCAATTCTAGCAAATGCCTCTTGCTTTATTATTACAGTGGCTCTCCTGTATTCAGTGTACACGTTTTCCATTCCATGGCAGATATGACACAAAGCAAATCAAAGATGCTGAAGCCTTGCCCTTGCAGGAGTTTACAACTCAGGAATTTTTAAATAATTGGGGGACCTGTTAATTTTAGATCCCATCAAGCTACATTCCTATACATAGGATGATATGCCACCTCCACGGTGCTCCCTGAGCATTTTGTACATTATTTTCTGTCCCTGCACGTATCCCATTGTCTTGGACCTGCTTACCAGTCTCTCCCGCTGCCATACGCACCCCCCCTCCCCGGAAAGCCTGGGAGCTACAGCCGGCAGGGTTTGCCTGCAGGGATGGTCTGTGCATGTTTGTGGAATGGGTGTATGCCCCAGAAAGGTGCCTCTGCAGGTCCTTGCCCTCATCTCTGGGTGCCACAGTTCTGCTCTCTTGGCTGTGTCCCACGATGACAGAAAAGCACTCCCCATATTGAGCTTGTGGGTTCTGCTGAGGAGTTTGGATTCTGCTTCATCCTCAAGCCCACGAACCGGTGGCTGACTTCCAGGGAGTGGCTGTCTCTGACACTTAGGGCTGATACCTGTCCCTGTTGTCTCATGTCAAAGGGTCACAGGGTGGATATTAAGCAACTATGACCTGGAGTAGAGCAAGGAATAAATGACTGCCAAGCTGACTCCATGAATTGGATGATTTTGGTACCCAGCAAAACTGCCTTGGAGAGAAGACATATCCAATCAGTGTTCCTTGACAATTGTGATTATAATCTCTTCATTGTCTCCCTAGAAGTCTCCTGAGGAAGTCTCCTGTCTTCTGCAGTTTCTCTTGCTTCATAAAGTCTAAACCAGACCGCTGAGGACACAGCATTCTAAACACTGAGCTCTCTTGGGATGGTGCCCAGAGCAAGGTTCTGGGAACACAAAATATTTCCCTAATCCCTAGGGTGAGGCTACTGATGGCAGCAGCTGAGGTGAAATCTCAGCTTGGGGCTGTGATTCCCCGCTTCTGTCCTCTGTCTTCCAGCAGGGTTGTAAGTAAAGCCTGTGGCCAGCCCTCTGCAGCTCCTCCCCAAAGGGACAAGTGGCCATTACTGTTGGCCAAAGCCATGCTCCGGTGCTCAGAACTGCTGCACGTGTACGTGTGAGAAGATGATGTCACTGAAACAATCCTACAACTAGCTGGCATTCATTGAGCAATTTTTTTGTTTTGTTTTTTAAGAGAGAGAGAGATTGAATGCAAGTGGGGCAGAGGGAGAGGGAGAGAGAGAATCTTAAGCAGACTCCACAGCCAGCACCAAGCCTGATGCAGGGCTCGATCCCATGACTGTAAGAAATCAAGAGAAATCAAGATTTCTGAGCCAAAATCAAGAGTTGGACGCTCAACCGACTGAGCCACCCAGGAGCCCCAAGCAGTTATGAGCGGGGCTCCTCGGATGGGTTATCTGATTTAATGCAACCCTCTGAAATGGGTACTTTTTTGTCTGAGTCACAGATGAGGAGGGTATGTCGATTTCCCACCATCACACAGTTGAATAAACTGCAGAATTGGGAATTCTAGCCAGTATAGGTGAGGTGCTCACGGGCCATCCTGTTTACATCTCATGGCACTGCTTCTCTGATGGTTGGCAAGGTAGCCTTGGGAGGATCAGGTCTAGAGAATTACCAAGGCAGCAGGATGGAAAAGCAGCAGAGTCAAGAGTTCATCTGGGGAAAACTGGAAAGGTAGCATGCATGCTTTATCCAACAGATAAAGCTCCCACACGGTGACTCGATACTGACTAAGGTTCTTAAACAAAAAGTTCTGTCGGGGAGGCCCAGGGATGGGGTGCATGGCCTGGCAGCCTTTCTAGGAATCTCAGATGCATGAGTGTGTGCCTGTGTGTG
The DNA here is from genome assembly GCF_018350155.1 of Leopardus geoffroyi. Classification (NCBI taxonomy): domain Eukaryota; kingdom Metazoa; phylum Chordata; class Mammalia; order Carnivora; family Felidae; genus Leopardus; species Leopardus geoffroyi. The sequence continues at coordinate 45,415,430 of NC_059338.1, read as the reverse complement.
CATAGACACACATTCAACATGAAACAGTTCACGAACATCAAAGGCACAGACAGCCTTCTGTTCCCTTCGGTTTTCTGGATTTCTGACGATCTGCGGTGTATCCAGACAGAATTCATCAGACTGAAATTGCAGATGGGAAGTCAGTGGCAAGACTCAGAGAGGAAGCTTCAGGCGAGAAACTCTTTGCCTTTTATCTGGAAAGTATCTCAAGAGAAACACAGAGCCTTTTCTTTCAAGCCATGTGAACCAAACTGAGAGCCAGTGAGCCACCAGGCAACATGGAACACTGGATATGGGAAAGGATTCGCCAGCTATAAGGACCCACACCACAACTTACTCCCTCCATCTTAGAGCTGACCACTGCTTCCTTGGCCCCCGCTGCAGCTTATACATTCCTTTTAAGTGACTCCTATAATACTTTATTGCATCTACTTGTTAATATTCCATCTCCCCTTTTAAACTGCAAGCTACTTAAGGGGTGAGTTTTTGCCTCACCCCTTGGTGACTATGAAACATGGAAACTCAGTAGTTATTTGAGGACCTTGTATTTTGGGGTGTTGTTTTCGTTTTTGTTTTTGTTTTATTTTGGTCTTTTGTCAACCAAGCCAGACAGAACATTCTGCTTCTTCCTATACCTGAGATCTGTATTTCAGTCATCGTGAACTTGAACTGATGTGAACCTAGAAGGTCTTCTTTCAAGGTGGTCAGAAAATGAGCCCAGGCTTGGAAGTCAGACAACGCTCGGTTTGGGCTTAATTCCTGGCTCTGCTACTCACTTAAAGGTTACTTGATTTTTCCACCCTTCAGCTTCTTGTTTGTAAAATGGAATTTCCAGGAACCTCAGAGAACTATTGCAAGGTGAAGTATTATTAATACAACAATCATAGGGATTCTTTAAATTTTTTTTTAATGTTTATTTATTTTTGAGAGAGACAGAGACAGAACGTGAGTGGGTTAGGGGGAGAGAGAGAGAGAGAGGGAGACACAGGAGCAGAAGCGGGCTCCAGGCTCTGAGCTGTCAGCACAGAGCCTGACGTGGGGCTTGAACTCATGAGCTGTGAGATCATGACCTGAGCCGAAGTCGGACACTTCACCGACTGAGCCACCCGGGCGCCCCTGGGATTCTTTAAAAATGTACATTAGACCATGCCACCTGTCTGCTCAAATCTGTGCAATGATTTATTATTTCACTCAGAGTAAACTCTTTCCATTGACCTGCAAGGCCATGCAGGAACTGGCCCCCATTACTGCTCCCCTCTTCTCAGCCATGCTGGCCTCCATTTTCCAGCGAACACTCCAAGGACACATTTTCTTATGGCCTTGTCATCGGCTGTTCCTTCTGCATGGAGCCCTCTTCTGCAAGATACCCATGTGGCCAATATCTTCAGCTGTGTCAAGTGTCACCTTCTTCTCAGTGAGGCCTCCCACCATCGTCACCTGATTTCACATTGCAACCTGACCCTCATCCCCACAGTCCTGATCCGCTGTGCTCTGATCTATTAATTTTTCAAAGGACTTACCCCTTCGAACATCGTCCCCACTTCCCTATGTGTGTGCGCGTTGTCCAGTGCCACTCTCACCCCCAAATATGGTTTCACAGGGGCCAGGATTTGTGTGGGCTTTGTACACGGATATGTCCCAAGTTCCTAGAACGGTTCCCGGCACACAGTGTGGGCATTCGGTAAATGACTTTTGAATGAATAATAGTTGAGTGAAGATAGTATAGAGCCTGGCGCATAGAAGATCTCCATAACTGAAGTTGTCATCCCCACCGCCTCCGTGGTCATTGTGATCATGCTCATCCTCATCTTCATCATCACTGAAACCCCAGTGACTTTCTTAAAGGGCCCTGAAGAGAATGAAAGAGTGAGGGCATATGATGCGTCTGGCACCAGGCTGATACACAACAAATACTTGGTAAATATTACTTCCTTTCCTCTTCTCTTTTGTAGCTTGTTATGTTGCTGCTTTTTTATGGAGGACCCCCAGGACAGAGTTGTAAAGCAAAATCAACTACCCAGTCCACAAAGAAGTGTCATGTAGGGCCATTTACAGAGTACTTGGGAACTGTTTTTTATCGCTATGATTAGCTGAGCATCAAAATTGACTTTATGTGACTTTGCATTCTCTTGATCATGATTCTCTATATTAAGCACACTTAATAACTGCTCCTTTTTCTAGAAGTGACAAAGAAGGAGGAGGAAGAGAAAGAGAAGGAAACACTAAATTTTTGTTTTCATAATGTCTGGGATTACACATATACCGGGGGGAAATATGCCTGTAGAACAAGAAAATTAAATTATCAGTTTAAGGTTGAGCATTCTCGGGGCGCCTGGGTGGCTCAGTCGGTTGAGCATCCGACTTTGGCTCAGGTCATGAGCCGTTCGTGAGTTCGAGCCCTGCATCAGGCTCTGTGCCGACAGCCCAGAGCCTGGAGCCTACTTCAGATTCTGTGTCCCCCTCTCTCTCCGCCCCACCCCTGCTTGTGCTCTGTTTCTCTCTGTCTTTCAAAAATGAATAAACATAAAAAAAATTTTTAAATAAATAAATAAATAAATAAATAAAGTTGAGCATTCTCTAGAAAGTTCTAGAAGCATAAAAATCATACTGAGGAATACAAAAGTAGACATTTTCATCCAAGTAGCTAGAAATATCAGGCTACAGATGTTTTTGAGCCAGCGAGATAGTCACTTTTTGTTTTACATTGTTTGTTTTTTTTCTTCTCTTTCCTATGTCAGTGTGGGGGGAATTATTTCGAATGTTAAGCACGTGCTGATGTGCAAATTCTGCCTATTGATAGTTAACATAAAATCCAGTAATGACATCTCTGTCTCTTGGAAGTTGCCGAGGATGCACTGAAAATGCAGAGATCTTGGGCAGGACAGGCATCAGCAAGACGAGCTCCCTCCGGCTGTCAAATCCAATGTTCACTTTAGGCTGGAAATGCACCCCCACTGCCCTTCTTTCCTTAAAACTCCAGACAATAGTGTATGGCTCGTTCATCCTTACACTTTCGTATAACTTATTTTTTCTTTCTTTCTTCCTTCCTTCCTTCCTTCCTTCCTTCCTTCCTTCTTTCTTTCTTTCTTTCTTTCTTTCTTTCTTTCTTTCTTTCTTTCTTTCCAAATCAAGCAACCTCAAATGCTGCATGGAACAGCTCCAGCAGTTGTTCACGGAATTGTCTTTGCTGTCAGCCTGGTGTTGTGCCATTTTGTTTTTCTGTAAAATGCTTTTACAAGAAGGCATGCTTATCATGTCACATTAGAAAATCAAATGGCTCTTTTATAAATTTGATACTTCTCTGGTTGAAAATCATGCCCAGATGCCGAGTATTTTATCATGTCAGTAAATATATCTTCTGCATAACATGTGAATTATCTTAATTTCCTACCTGCCAACCTTTCTCCAGTTTAGGGGCTATCCAGATATGCAAGTTTGATATCCAAGTGATAGCCAAGTGTATTTTGTTAGGGGTGGTTTCCTGGCGACAAAGCTAGGGTGGGATTCATACCCACATTTAAGTACAAAATTCAAATGGTAAACAGATGCAAACATTAGTCCTAAAGGTCAGAGGCTGGGCTGAAGTTAGAATCCTAAAGCCAGGAGTGAGACTTATATAGAGCTACAGCAAACCAAGAACAAAGGTGTGGCCTGGAGGGATAATTATCTCAGAAGCCAGAGAATGCAAAAGCTAGTAAATGAGTGGGTTAGGTTATCCTAAAGGGCAAGGAGCAAGGCAGAGGTGAAGGCAAAACCCATTGGGCAGTGTTTAAGACTGAAAATAGTTTTTAGTTTGTTTTTGTTTTTGTTTTTAAGTAGAGCTTATTGAACACCATACAAAATGGATTAAAGACTTAAATGTAAGAATGAAACTCCTGGAAGAAAACATAAGGGGGAAACTTCAAGACATTGGTCTTGGCAATGATTTCTTGGATATGATGCCAAAAGCACAGACAACAAACGCAAAAACAAACAAGGGGAACTAAGTCAAACTAAAAAGTTTCTGCACAGCAAAACAAACAATATAGCAGAGTAAAAAGACAATTTATGGAATGGGAGAAAATATTTGCAAGCCATACAGCTGATAAGAGGTTAACATCCAGAATACACAAGGAACTCCTTTAATTCAAAAGCAGAAAACAAATGACATGATTTAAAAATGAGCAAAGGACTTGAACAGACGTTTTTCCAAAGAAGATATAAATGGCCAACAGGTAAGTGAAAGACATTTAACACACGAATCTTCAGGGAAATGTAAATCAATACCTCAATGAGATATCACCTGATACCTATCAGGGGGGCTAGTATCAAAAAAACAAAAGATAACAAGTTTATGAGGATGCAGAGAAAAGGGAACCTTTGTACATTGTTGGTGGGAATATGAAACGGTGCAACCACTATGGAAAACACAGGTGTCCCTAAAAAAAATTAAAGTAGCAATAGCATTATGATCCAGCAATTCCATTTCTGAGTATTTATCCATAAGAATTGAAATCAGGATGTAAAGAGGTATTTGCATTCCCATATTCGTTGCAGCATTATTCTCAATAGCCAAGATACGGAAACAATCTAAGTGTCCCACCAACAGATGAACGCACACACAAAGAAAATGTGGTATATACACACATACAAAGGAATATTATTCAGCCTTAAAAATGAAGGCAATTCTGCTCATGTGGAACAACAAGGATGTACCTTAAGGACATTATGGTAAATGAAATAAACCAATCACAGAAGGACAAACACTATATCTAAAATAGTCAAGCATGTAGAAACAAAGAATAGAATGCTGGTTGCCAAAGTTGCTGGGGGAGAGGTAAGAGGGTACTTGCTACTCATTGCATATACAGTTTCAGCCATGTAAGATTATGAAGGGATCTGTTGTACATCATGATGCCTATAGATAACAATACTGTATTGTGCCCTTAAAATTTTGTCAAGAGGGTAGATCTTGGGGCGCCTGGGTGGCGCAGTCGGTTAAGCGTCCGACTTCAGCCAGGTCACGATCTCGTGGTCCGTGAGTTCGAGCCCCGCGTCAGGCTCTGGGCTGATGGCTCAGAGCCTGGAGCCTGTTTCCGATTCTGTGTCTCCCTCTCTCTCTGCCCCTCCCCCGTTCATGCTCGGTCTCTCTCTGTCCCAAAAATAAATAAACGTTGAAAAAAAAAAAAAAAAAGAGGGTAGATCTCATGTTAAGTGTTCTTGCGACTTACAAAAAAAAACCTTACTGATTTTCTCAATATACCTGCATGATCTTTATAGAATATTTGCAAGACATTTTAAGCACAATAAAGAAAATACAAATCATCCTCAATCCTACCAATAATTCCAATCACCAGAAAAACCCACACATGCCATTTTAAAAATTGTATGTTTCTAGACAGCAGCATGACACTGATTATCGCCATGATTTATTGAACACTTACTATGTGGTGGACACTGATGTAATGGCTTCGCATGTAATTACTTCACTTAATTCTCAAAACGCTCCTGTGAGGTAGGAACTACTATTTACCGCACTTTGCGCATGAGGAAACACAGGCACTGAATTTAGAAACCTTATAAGACTACCCAGCTAATAAATGGTGGAGTCCGGGATCAGAATGAGATTGATTCTACTGTACCCACATCAAAGAATTCAATTTTAGATAAACATATTTCATAAATCAAAAAAAATGTTAAAAAGTATATAATAAAAGTATCACTCCCATCTTTGTCTCCATGTGCCCCATGTCCCCACTGTCACAGGTAACCACTTTTATCAGTTTTTGGAATAGTATTTAAAAGTTTCTTATGCACATACAACCAAATACAAATACATTGTTTATTTTGTTTATTTTTTCTTTGCTTTTTAAAAATAAACTTTATTTTATTTTATTTATTTGAACCTTATTTTATTTTAAGTTTATTTATCTATTTTGAGAGGGTTGGGGAGGGGCAGAGAGAGAGAGAGGGAAAGAGAGAATCCCAAACAGGTTCTGCGCTGATAGTGTGGAGCCCAACGGGGGGCTCGATCTCACACACCATGATCCTGAGATTCTGGAATAGCCTTCAAGAGTCAGATGCTTAATGCACCGAGCCACCGGGTGCCCCCAAAATAGACTTTATTTTTTAGAGTTTTAGGTTCACAGCAAAATTGAGTGGAGAGTACAGAGAGTTCCCATATACTGCCTGTTCTCTCATATGAACAGCCTCTCCCATTGTCAACAACCCCTACCACTGTGGTACATTGTTGCAATTGATGAATCAACATTGACACATTATCAACCAAAGTCCATAGTTGACCTTAGGGTTCACTCTTGGTGTTGAATGTTCTATGGGTTTAGATGAATTTATAATGACATATATCCATTACAATAGTACCACACAGAATAGTTTCACTGCCCCCCAAATTCCCTGTGCCCTGCCTAGTCGTTCCTCCCTTCCCCCAACCCTGATATTTTTATTGTCGCCATAGATACCCCTTTTCTAGAATGTCATATAGTTATGATCATACAGTATGCAGCTTTTTGAGATTGGTTTCTTTCACTTAGTAATATGCATTCAAGTTTCTTCCATGTCTTTTCATGGCTTGACGCCTCATTTATTTTTGGTGCTGAATAATATTCCATTGTCTAGATATACCACAGTTTACTTATCCATTCATCTACTGAAAGGTATCTTGGTTGCTTCCAGGTTTTGGCAATTAAGAATAAAGTTGTTATAAACATTGTGTGCAGGTTTTTGTGTGGACATAAGTTTTCAACTTGTTTGGGTAAATGCCAAGGAGGGAAATTGCTGGATGATATATATGGTAAGAGTGTGTTTCATTTTATAAGAAACTGACAAAATTTCTTCCAATGTAGCTGTCCCATTTTACATCCTGACCAGCAACGAACAAGAGTTCGGTTGCTCTACATCCTTATCAGCATTAGGTGTTGCCAGAGGTTTGAATTTTGGCCATTATAATAGATGTGTAGTTGTATCTTACTATTTAATTTACTTACTTATTTTTTTAAGTAGTCAGACACTGAGGGAGGACAGCAAAGGGAAAGGATTCTCATAGGAAATACATTCACAGCATACCTCATTTTTAAAATACGGTGTTAACTACAAACTCTTGTTAAAATATTTTTGTGGAGGGGCGCCTGGGTGGCTCAGTCAGTTAAGTGGCCGACTTCGGCTCAGGTCATGATCTTGCGGTCCGTGGGTTCGAGCCCCACGTCGGGCTCTGTGCTGACAGCTCAGAGCCTGGAACCTGCTTCCGATTCTGTGTCTCCTTCTCTCTGACCCTCCCCCATTCATGCTCTGTCTCTCTCTGTCTCAAAAATAAATAAATGTTAAAAAAAAAATTAAAAAAAAATATTTTTGTGGAAATCTACTTCTTGTGTTTTAAGCATTCTAATTTGTTATACGACTCTGTTAATTATTGTTTTAATTTGCAATTCCCTAATGACATATGATATTGAAAATGTTTTCATATGCTTACTTGGCACTTACATATCTGTGTCAGTGATGTGTTTGTTCAGGTCTCTTGCCCATTTTTTAATTGGATTGCTCATTTTCTTATTGTTGAGTTTTTAAAGTCCTATATATATTTTGGATAACAGTTCTCTATCAGATATGTCATTTGCAAATATTTTCTCCCAGTCTGTGACTTGTCTTCTCATTTTCTGACTGTTCTTTACTTTTTTTTTCTTTTTAATTATAAGTTCTAGCACAGGGTACACATTTTTCTGGATCTTACTTCTTCACTTAATATTATATGTTGGGGGCACCTGGGTGGCTCAGTCGATTGAGTGTCCGACTTCAGCTCAGGTCATGATCTCACAGTTTGTGGGTTCAAGCCCCACATCGGGCTCTGTGCTGACAGTTCGGGGCCTGGAGCCTGCTTTGGATTCTGTGTCTCCCCTCTCTGCTCCTCCCCTGCTCACCCTCTGTCTCTCTCTCAAAATAAATAAAGATTAGAAAAAATTTTTTTAAATATTATATGTTGGAGATTTTTTCATTTGAGAATGTAAGGAACTCATCCATTCTTTTTTCAGAGGCATTCTATTCCATCGTATGGCGTTATCTTGACCAGCCTCTTACTGAGAAACACTGGGTTTTTTCTAATCTTTGGTTAAGGCAATGTTGCCATGAATAATCTTGTATGCACATCATCTGGTATGAGTGCAGGTGTGTCTGTAGGAGGCAGCTTACATTTCTTCACCGTGTTGAGCTGTGTATGCTTATGGCATTTTGGCAAATCATTTACTGCATGCCCAATATTGTGTGGTTTGCAGGTGTTTCGTAACTGAGGTTGAGCTCTCTGTGGTCATAGAAGTCTCTACTCTTCAGAGATTACCTGGGGCTCCAAAAGAACTTCACACTCTGCTCTGAAGTCACACCGGCTTTCTGGTTCCTTCTCACCTCTGCACTTTCACACAGGCTGGACTGCTTGTCCACACTCTTCCCCTGCCAACTCCAGCTCGTCTCAGCCTAAATGCCACCTTCTCAAAGAAGATTTCCTTGTCTCCCCTAAGTGATATTGCTTCCCTCTCTTGCTCATCCTCATAGTTCTCTAGATCGTCACAGCTCTCTAGATCTTGCGTTTGTATGACCTACAATAACCCTAATTCGTGTATATTTAAATGGTGATCTGTCTGCCATTGCTCCATGATGGCAGTGACCTTATTAGTGACGTTTGTCTTATTCCATCATATCACTGACATCCACCCCAGAGGTTTAAAACAGTACCTTCGTAGAATGAATGAACTTCAGATCATTAAGCAACTGTCTTCTCATTCTTCAGGTCAATTCCATCTTTCAAAAAAATGTTTTTTAAAAAACATTTTAACGTTTTATTTATTTTTGAGAGAGAGAGAGAGACAGAGTGTGAGCAGGGGAGGGGCAGGGAGAGAGAGGTAGACACAGAACCTGAAGCAGGCTCCGGGCTCTGACCTGTCGGCACAGAGCCTGACGTGGGGCTCGAACCCACGAACCGTGAGATCATGACCTGAGCTGAGGTCGGATGCTTAACCCACTGAGCCACCCAGGCGCCCCCAAAAATGTTTTAAAATTTTAAAGTTTTGCTTGCGTTAAGTCAGGTTTGAGAAAAAGCAAACACTTCAGCTGGCTCTGGGTCGGGGGACATGACACTTTCAAAGAGACAAGCCAAGCAGTAGCCACTGGAGTCAAGAGAGCATCAGCTTGTATGTTTTCCAGAGACTCTTAGATTGGCCATCAACTGAAACAGTACCTGGGAATTAGCCAGCCTTAGTTTCCAAACATCTTTTGTATACCAGTCCCTTGTACATATCACAGCTCAGTTCTAACGACTGGGGTTGCCATCTTATATTCTGGGATTCTGATTGCTAACCTCTGGTAACTTCTGAATGGGTACGTTAAGAGAAGTGAAAACACATGTTATGGCCATATGGACTGGTGACTAGAAAATATTAGGAGGAAAAACAAATAGAATTTTGCCTCCAAATACCTATATTCTTCTCAGGAGAGGGAAGGGAGTCACATATCCAATTCTTGGGTGAATCCTAACCTTCTAGTAAACAGCTGAATGCAATGTTGTAATTGTCATGACACGCAATCCCTCATGAGCTACGTGCAACGCATAAAGGGATTCCAAGAACAAAAAGGATGACATTTGTTGTTATGAAAGTTCATGTTTCTGAATATTAGGGAAAAAAATAGGCCCCAAAAGATGCTGCCAAGTCTCCTGTGCATATTTTCTGTATAAACTTACTTATTCTGATTCTGGACCAATGGCATTTTCTTTTTCCAAACACTTCTTTCACTTAGCAAAAAATGACTCATAAGCTGCTGCAGAAGAGGTCAATGATTTGGTTTAATTACTTGTCCAGGGACATGAGGAGAAGCTCAGGTAAATAAAGAGATGGTTTTCTGTAAGAGAGTAAGCATGCATATGTTAACATTATCTTCCCTCCCACAGAGGCCCTAAACGACAGAAGAGGGAAAATAAAAAAAAAAAAAACCTCTGCTGATCAGCATTTGTATTTCAAAGATTAACAAGCTACTTCTTATTAGAGCTCCAGAGAGTCTGGGAACTTCAAACGAGATAAGATTTGATATTGACAAACAGTGTGCTTCTTCCCAGGAAGATCATTTCAAAATGTACACGACTTCCTTGGCTCTGCACATTCATTCCCCATCACAAGGCTATAGAATGCATATTACAGGGCACTAAATGACGTTTTTATAACCCACTTTATATGTAACCGAAACTACTGCGGGTCCTGTATGTGTTCCGCGTCGGTGGAGGCAGTGTCTGGGTACGACGGAGAGTGTCCATTCCGGGGGCAGGCAGGTGTGTGCCTCCTTCTCGCCTCCTAAGGTGGGACCGTGGGCCTCTTTCACCGCCTCTTGGAGATTCAGTGTTTCCATCTGTAAAGCTGGATTGTTTGCATGGATTAAAGAAAACAATGCACATGAAGTGTTTACCAGCTTATCTGGCATCTAGTTAGCATACAATAATCAGCATCTGTTCTTACGGTTACTATTACCAGGCACCTCTTCAGTGCCTGATAGGGCCCCTTGCCCTCAACAATCCAAAAATCCAGTAGCAAGACGAGGCTGGACAAGTATGAGGATAACTAGAAGTACAAGGCCCTGCGCGATCCCTGCCACTGATTATTTGAATGAGGTAATAGCATATCTTGCCACAAAGTCTGAAATTTTTATGTAATGGCAGGTGGAACAGGATCATGCTTTCATATATTTTGCCATGTTATTTCAACTATTAGAATTATTAAACATTTTGCCTCCTCTGGAAACATGGTGGGGGAGGGGTGCATCTAGCTTCCTTCCTTTTTTTGATGTGTTGATGGCATTTTTTTTTTTTCCTAATGAATTTCAGTTTACTGCAATGTGATTTGATCTTACCAGGTCACTATATGAGGTAAAGCGCATCCTGTTACGTGTGTTGGGTGTTATAAGAATAAGCTAAATATGTTGAAAGAGGTGTGAGAAGATAGTATATTCATAAAGAAAGGATGGGATGCTCTGTCAGTTCTAGTCCTCTGGGAAGCAAAAGCCAAGATAAAGTAACCAGTATGAGAGATATATGGGGGTTAACGGCTGTGAAAGATAAAGCCCCCAGGGGACAGGAGGAAGGGGGAGCCTTCAGTCTGTGATGCAGGTCTAACAGCTTTCAAAGGAGAGGGGAAGAGCTTCAGACTGCGGGCCATCTGAGAATGTCTCAGCCAGCCCCCTGGGTTATTGGTGGAAAGGCTCTGGGGTCCCCACCATGCTCAGTCATTGCCTGCGAGCTTCCAGTGAGTGAAGGCTCGGGGTGGATGCTGCTGTGGATTCCAGAGATCTGCACCTGTAGGCGCTCAGTCAACCACACCACTTCTGGCAGGTTCTTCCCAGAGGGAGATTTGAAAGGTACACCTCCACAGCTGCCATCCGTGGGCTCCAAAATGGAACAATCGGAGAAGAATAAAGAGCTCCCTGGGGCTGAATGATGACTGAAACTAGACATTCAATTGAAAGATTGAAAATTAAGGTTGAGAAAACCTCTCAAAATGTAGAATAGGTCAAACAGATTGAAAATATAAAATACATAAAATTGTAAAATGAGGCATTCAAATAGTAATCCAGGAAAGCCATTTTTTTTTTATTAATTAAAGCTTCAGAAAAAAGGGAGGGAGATAAGAAAGAAAATTATATTACAAAGAGAAGTTCCTAGAACTGAAAACTAGGTAGAGCCTTCCCCACAATGAATTTAAAAAAGACCCACACCTGGATACATCTTCGTAAAATCACCGAACACTAAAAAAAGAACATCCCCCAAAGCTTTCAGAGAGATACAACAGTTCACATGCAAGGGAAGGGGAATCAGATTGTCACCAGACTTCTAAAGAGTAAGTCTGGAGGCCTGAAAACAAAAGATACAGTATTTTAAAGATGTTAAAGAAAATTATTTATATCCCCAGACTCTGGCCAATAGTGAGACAAGATTTCAGCATGAAAGCACTCAGAAAATGTAATTTGCAAACAATTTGTCTTAATTCCTGGAGGATGTACTACTCCACATAATTGGGATAAAAAAGAAAAAGGAGGGGTGCCTCGGTTGAGCATTTGACTCTTGGTTTCAGCTCAGGTCATGATCTCATGGTTTGTGAGTTTGAAGCTTGCATCGGGCTCTGGGCTCACAGCACGGAGCTTGCCTGGGATTCTCAGTTTCCTTCTCTCTGTCTCTTTCTGCCCCTCCCATGCACGCTCACTCTGTCTCTCAAACAAATAAAACTTAAAAAAAAAAAAAAAAAAAGGAAGACATAGGATTCGAGAAACAGTCTATCCAACCAAGTTAAAACAATGATGGGAATTTTCAGGGTGACATTTGCAGCAACTCTAGAGCCCCAGTCCCCACTGGAGCAAGAGGCCAGATGGGACCAGGAGGGAAATCTCTGTGGAATAAAATATGTGATTAAAAATGGCATTAACTGAGAATATTAATAAAAGTTTGAAATGCCAACCTCTAATAAATAAGTAAGGGCAAAAAAGACTCTGAGAAAAACAAAGACTATAAGAAAAGTGCTGTGCAATAAGAGGCAATCCAAAATGTGGTGTCAATTTAGGCAAATGACATAATGGAAAAAGGGAAATCTATTTGGCTTTGACGCTAGAAAGAGCTTCTTTAAAGTGGCCCAACCCTGGCACTATAAAGCCTAGAGAAAATGAAAAGTAACCCTAATACACTGCTTTGCGAAGCAGTAGACAGTAGTTACATTGTTATACTAACGCAAACACTGTTTATTCATTTTTCAATTTCAGAGTCAATCCACAAACAAAGCAGGAATATTGGTGAAATCTCAGGACAAAATGTAATTATGAATAAATATTGGATGATGTAAAATAATATAGAGCTGATAGATGGCAGTGGGGGTAGGGGAGATATGGAAAGGAAGGATAAGGCAGTTTTCCAAGTTGGAATGACTCAGTAGAAAATCAATGGAAACAAATAGTTTAATCATATTATTTCATGTTACAAAAGTAACCAATGGAAGAATTAAAAGTCGTATGAATACTAAATATCGGGAAGAGGATGCAAAAGGGGATGTTAATGCGAGGTAAATTTTCATTTCTTATGCATTAATTGATCATAATTATAAATGATAATAAGACTACAGTGTTATAATTATAGTACCTACACTTCTGGAAATAAAGAGTTGAAAAGAGAAACAATACAAAGAGATGAAAATATATCAAGAGGTAGTTGGGGAAATGCCAAGCTTTATGAATTCTTTATTATTTGATTTTTACCACACACAATCATTATTTTGATAAAAACTGAAATTAAAAACAAAACACTTAAATCTTAGATTTTTAAAATTTATTATTTATTTATTTATTTTATTTATTTATTTTTTATTTATTTTTTATTTATTTTTTTATTTATTTTATTTTTTGTTTATTTATTTTTGAGGGAGAGAGACAGAACATGAGCTGGGGAGGGGCAGAGAGAGAGGGAGACACAGAATCTGAAGCAGGCTCCAGGCTCCGAGTTGTCAGCACAGAGCCCAACACAGGGCTCGAACCCATGAACTGTGAGATCATGACCTGAGCCAAAGTCGGAGGCTTAACCGACTGAGCCACCCAGGCGCCCCAACACTTAAATCTTACCTTGTTTAAGGCAATAGTGGTTGCCATAGCAATATTGTATCATGTAGATTTTAAACCCTTTAGGTTTTTTGTCCCTTCAGTGGGCAGAAGATTATGTAGCTCATATGTCCACTTCTTCCCCTCCCTCTGTCTGTCCCTCTGCCCCACCTTCCCCCACCCCCAACAATATTCCAGAATGAATAAGAAATTGGCACATTTCTTAAGGAGACACAAATAGTCACCATTTTGAACTGCCTGCCGTAATTAAATTATTATATCATGTCATAAATAAAAATGTGCAGGCATTGGCATATTGCATTAAATTTGTAGTGACAAAACAATTAGAAGAATATCCTATAGCCACTGACTTGGATATCATCCAGATCTCAAGCCTGTTTCTTATTTAGTTCTCTCTTTGGGCTTTTCAGGGCTCAGGAAAAAAAATGTGTAGTTTTTAATCTCATTTTTGGGTCAGTAGTCAACTTGGTTAGGGAAATGGCTGTCATTGCTAACATCATCATCATAGCATATGAGAACAGCTTCTCTGTTATTCAGAAGGTCACCTTGCTTCCAACATCCTTCTACAGCATAAATGGTTAGATCCCAGAACATCTAGAGTATAAGCTTCCCTCTGGGGCATTTGAGCCACTTGAAGTATGACTAGCATGATGACAGAGAGCCTTTCCTTATATGTTGGCTTTTACAACTTTGTTAAGAGCCAGAAAGAGAATCTTTTGCCACACCTGCTACCAAGATTTAATCCGTGAGAAGGACACTGGTCATTCTCTTTTAGTCGCTGTTGAGGGGCGTGCCTATGTGCCTTGTGCCATGTTAGGAAATTTGCATGTATTATCATTTAATTTTCGCAACGATCCTGGGAGGCAAGGACCATTATTACAGCTGTTTTTCAAACATAAAACTGAGCCTTAGGGGAATCAAATTAGTGTTAAGTAATGGGGACCAGGATTTAAAGCCTTTGTGCCAGTTCCAGATTCTAGACGGTGGTCTACTGTAAGCTTATGGTTTGAGTTTCTCTTCATTAATCTAAAAGCTCTTTACCTCAGTGATACTTTAACAAATACACTATTCTTCTCTGTTTATATCATCTTGTTTTATCCCTATAGGCTCATCCTTTAAATTTTTTTTTTTTTTTTTTTTTTTTACTGGGGCTCCTGGGTGGCTCAGTTGGTTAAGTGTCTGACCCTTGATTTTGGCTCTGGTCATGACCTCATGGTTCATGAGTTTGAGCCCCACATTAGGCTCTGTGCTGACAGTGTGGAGCCTGCTTGGGATTCTGTCTCCCCCTCTCTCTCTGCCCCTACCCTACTCATGCTGTCTCTCTCTCTCTCTCTCTCTCTCTCTCTCTCTTTCAAAATAAATAAATAAACTTAAAACAATATTTTAAAAATGTATGTAGTAAAATTGACCAAAATAACTTCACAGGCTTTATTGCTACTATTGTTTTGTGCACTGAGAGTATATCCCTTCTGCTTTTTTCTAGCATTTTACATCACAAAACCTCAACTAGAATCTGTCTTCATTTACAACTAAAACATTTCTTTGGAAGGGAAGGACTAATTCTGAATGATCAGATCCATTAAGTAATTTAAAGCATTTTACTCCCATAGAAACCTAAAATCTGTCTGTACTGGATAAAATTCTCAGAACACTTTTAAAACATAAGTTGAAATTTTGCATCACTTCCAAAATATTGAAGTTTTAGTTTTTTAAATAATTAAGCAAGAAATTAAATGGCAAATTATAAACACAACATGTTGGTTTTAACAGCACTTTCATATTCATTTATAATGTATGAATATTTAAACAGCGAAAGTTTGTATAATCTACATTTTAGCATATAGTAACAGTAATATGTAGTATCCAATGAGTAGATGCAAAAACAGTGCTATTCTATTAAGAGATTAAATATCGGGACGCTTGGGTGGCTCAGTAGGTTAAGTGTCCGACTTTGGCTCAGGTCACGATCTCATGGTTTGTGAGTTTGAGCCCCGCGTCGGGCTCTGTGCTGACAGCTCAGAGCCTGGAGCCTGCTTCAGATTCTGTGTGTCCCTCTCTCTGCCCCTCCCCTGCTTGTGCTCTGTCTCTCTCTCTCCTTCAAAAATAAGTAAGCATTAAAAAATTTTTTTAAAGAGATTAAATGTTGAGTGGAAGAAGATGTGTAGTTGGGTTTTTTCTTTATTTATTTTGAAAGAGAGAGAGAGCAAGTGAGCATGAGCAGTGGAGGGGGAGAGAAAGGGGGAGACAGAGAATCCCAAGCAGGCTCCACACTGTCAGCACAGAGCCCTGTGTGGGGCTCAAACTCAGCAACCATGAGATCATGACCTGAGTTGAAACCAAGAGTAGGACACTTAATGGACTGACCCTCCCAGGCGCCCCTGTAGTTGGGTATATTTTGTGTAAGTGAATTTGATTAGGCAGAAGTCTGTTATTAAGTGGGGAAAAAGGCAAACAACATGTCATTTGTGTTTAAAATTTTCACTTGTGGGCCAGTTTATTCTTTTGCAGGAAGGAACAAAAATCAGATTTCTCTGAATAAAAATAGACTAATGGCACGAAAATAAGACAGAAAATAAATCCGATGTTTGAAGTGTTATCTTGACTAAGTATTACCTCTAGTTTTTTAAGTCAACTTTATTTAGAAATAATTTGCATACAATAAGATGTACATTCTTTCAGAATACAGCATGATGAGTTTTCACAAACGCTTACAGCCATCAGCCAGCCACCTTCATGGTCAACGCATAGAACATCATTCCAAAAGTTCTCTGATGGTTCCTTCTAGTCAACCTCTTCCCTCCACTCCCAGACCCAGGGAAGCACTGGTCTGTTGTCTGACACTATACATTAGATTCATCTTTTCACACATCAAACCCAGTGGTTTGACTGTGTGTCTACGTGTGGTTTTCTTACCTGCTTAGTAATCAGAATCCTGCTTGGAACAGACTATGCTTCTGGGATTTGTAAGTCAGTTAATCATCAAATCTAAGAAAATGTGAACCATTACTTTTACAGAAATTTTTTATGTACCTTCTTCACTTTGTTTTCTTTCGGGCATTTCAATTACATAGATGTCAGACTGTTTTCTATTATCCTACACATCCCTGAGATCCCATTTTTAGAAATATTTTTATTTAATGTTCTTAAGTGATAATTTCTATTAATTTGTCTTCAAGTTCACTGATTATTTCTCCTGTCATCTCCATTCAGGTATGAATCCTTTCCAGTGAACTTTTCATTTAAGTTGTTGTACATTGTAGTTCTAGAATTCTTATGTTTTTTAAAAAATAGTTTTCACTCCTCTGTTGAGATTCCCATCTGATAGCTCACTGAGACCACATTGTATTTTAAATCTTTAAAAATATTTATGGTTGCTGCATTAAATCTTTGTTTGCAAATCAAATCTTTGGACCATCTTGTAGTCAATTTTTATTTTCTACAATCTTCCTCTGATTTTTGTTCCAGGAGGCAATTCAATTGCTTGCTGAGCACCTTAAATCTACATAAACATGTTTTATGCTTTCTTATGGTAGATATGTGGAAGGTGCTGGTGTTTTCTAAGACTCTGTAAACTGGGTAGAGTCAGCTTCCAAACTCTGATGGCTCTACCAATCAGAAGTCTTGTTTTCAGGTCTTGTTACTGAGTCTATTGTAGGCCTTGCTAGATCATGATCCTTAGTACTAAAGCATGGTGTTTCTGGTGTCTCGGCTGGATACCCAGGGTGTTAATGAGGTCTCTACTCTCTGGCTGGGCTGGCACACCAACATTTCCCAGCTTCATCTCTCAGATCCCTTTGTCCCACTCACATAGAAGCCACTCTCTGGTAAACTTAGAACATGCACAGCCTAGTCCTTAGCCAAGGTCAAGATTTTTGAGTCTCACTTCTGTGTAACTCCTCCCTACCTAGTGTCTTGCTTTGTCTTAAAGATCCTAACTAGTTCAGCATCTCCAAACTCTGAAGTCATCTCCAGGCAGAGAGAGATGGCAATCATAGGGATCACCTTGTGAATTTTTCCTGGTCTCAAGGACCACAGACTTGTGCTGCCTGTTGCTCAAAGCTTGACAACAGTTGCCTTATACATTTTGTACAGTTTTAGTTGTTTGTGGAAGGAGGGCTAATCCCACACCGGCTATTCTGCCATGGCTCAAGTCTTATTTATAGTTTTAAGGAGCTACCTGATGAAATCTGAGATCCATTAATAACAACATCTGAGATTTTGTGGTGATATTCAGGTGACTGAGAAAGGAAGATATAATAACTAAATTCAAAAAAAGAAATGAGAGGGGTGCCTGGGTGGTGAAATCGGTTAAATGTTGGACTCTTGCTTTCGGCTCAGGTCATGATCTCACTGTACTAAGATCAAGCCCCTCATCAGGCTCTGTACTGGGTGTGGATCCTGCTTGAGATTAGATTAAATTTTTTTTTAATGTGTATTTATTTTTGAGAGAGACAGAGACAGAATATGAGTGGGTTAGGGGCAGAGAGAGAGGGAGACACAGAATCCGAAGCAGGCTCCAGGCTCTGAGCTGTCAGCACAGAGCCCGATGCGGGGCTCGAACTCACAAGCTGTGAGATCATGCCCTGAGCCAAAGTTGGACGCTCAACCAGCTGAGCCACCCAGGTGCCCCCCTGCTTACGATTATCTTGCCCTCTCCCTCTGCCCCTCTTCCCCATTCTTGCTCTCTCTCTCTAATAAATAAATACAATCTTTAACATAAAGAAATGAGAGTCAAATTATGGACCAAATGATCACGAGACCTCCTAAAATGTACATTATGTTTCTATCTTCAGTGTATCTTCCTTGGAACAACCATCTTCTACTCGCTTCCTGGGTTATGAGTGGTTTTCAATTGTGGTGCCTACCTAACCACTCCCAGTCACAGATGTGGGCATGCTTGTCCAAGCTGAGCCTATCAAAATATTCCACTCCAAGGACTCCAGTGGCTGGTGCAGGAATGAGCACCCAAACAGTGTCAGAATATTTCCCGAGTTTAACACATGGATATTGTAAGAGAGATGTTCTCTTTCTTTTGGGGTTGCTGCCTGGGAAGATTTGAGCTGAATCTCTTGACAGACAACTTGCCCACTAAAAGGCCAGAGTCTGTATATTAGGGGTTTGTCTGTCTTGGGCTGCTCAGCATCCAAACTTTCTTCCAATTTGAGATTTCTACTGTGTGACTCTTGGCAGGTGGTACCATCCTGCCATGCACCCTAGTTAACCAAACATTCTCTATTCTTACCCTCTGGAAGCTGTGCTTCAGCCAATCGGATTGAGTCTCGTCAATCCAACTCTCTTACCCGAGACTGCAGACAGGAAGGTTGTGATGTGAAGATGGAGAAAGAATGGTGACCATTTGTACAACAGTAGAGGACTGGAAAATGCAACGAGAGCAGTTCAGTGTCCAGTGATGGCCCCTTCAGACGTATTTGCAACACGCGCCGGGGTGGTGCTGACAGTACATGGGCCCTTTCTGGACTTGGTTGTGCCCACAGCTGTCTGGGAACCCTTAGGTGTTTGCCTGCTTTTCTGTTCCTGGTTTTCAAGCCCTCCTGATAATCCTGTGAGCTACCCAATAGCCTTCTGTAAATTCCTTCTTTGTTAAAGTGTGTTTGACAGACTGCTAGCTGTCCCCCAAAATGTGTGTATAAGTGGCTGGAGAAAGACAGATGGATACACACACACACACACACACACACACACACACACATCTCGAGATGTCAAGATCTCGAGGTGGAGGGGAGGAAGGGAAAGAAGGAGGAAAGTCAAGAGAGGGAGAAAGAAAGGGAAAACTTTTGTTTTTCATTTTATATTATTCTGTACTGCTTAAATGTTTAATAAGAAGCATGTATTGTTCTCAACCTTTTTTTTAAAAAAATCAAGTGAAGAAGATTACCTTGACCTCAATTATCCAGACTTCAGCTGCTGTATGTCTAAATGCTCTCACTATTTCTTTACCAATGAAATTATTCCATAGACAATGTAATGCAGGGCCTTGGATGTGCCGTTCTTCCTGAACTTCACTTTGAAAAAGAGAGCAACTGCTCTCTGTGAGGTCCTTTCCTTCCAGACATTTTGGAGGCAGGAATTTATAGCCCTATGTGTTTTGAGGAAGGAAAAAGAATTTCTTCTGCATTGAGTTTTCCTTGGAAGATTTTCCCATTTGCTAAAATGTACTTTCCTCTACAACTGTGTCTCTCTCCTTCACTAGAAATTTCTCCACTGTGAGGAAAACTCTTTCCCCTCAGCCAGTATTCAGCCAAGCTGGTGGTTTTTATTTGTTTAGTTTGTAATTTTTTTCATGAACATGGCATGTGAGTGACTGACACACATAAATGGTTTCTTTGCTTTCCCTACTTTTGGACCTATACCTTCATTGGAGTTATTGCAAAAATGGCATCTGGGTAACCACTGGCAAGATGAAAAGCGATATATAAACCACATAGCCTGCCAGACTAACATTTTGTCCAGGATGTGATGACGACCACCTCTATGTTTACCCATAAAGTCCTGATGAAATGATAGGAAAGTTATGATTCCTTCATGGCTAAACCCTTTGGATCAGTGCTTCATCACTGTGACCCAATGAAATCCTCCCTGTTCCATATAGTTCTGTGTATATATGGTACCTCTTTATTTTTATTAGTTGTATAATATATACGTCCTATAGTGCAATTTCACACATAGGACTTCCTGTAGGCCTTGCAGCTCAAAAAAATTTCCCCATAAATTCCACTTGGGATTTGGGATTAATTTGGGCTAAACTGGCTACTTTAAAATACGAATGTCCTGCTGGGTGGTAGATTCCACTTCTCCTCCAGTAAGAATTATTTAACTAAATAATATGTGTGTAAAGTCTGCCCCAACAGACCAGTCCTTTACCTTTCTCCACCTGCTCTGTGTCCTGAGTTACTGATTTTTATTGGCCACATAGCCTCGCTCCCTTGCCTTCCGGATTGGGCAGGTTTAGTCCATGGACAGTTCTGGGAGGAGATCAAAGGGTGGAAGCAAAGAGAGATTAGGGTATTTATTCCTCTGGCTCCTTCCCTCCTGGGCCATGACTTGGCACTGGCTGTGTTTCTCTACCTAAGGCCATAGCCCTTACCTGGCTTTGGTAACTGCTTCCTCCAATCCTTGCCCCTTTCTGCTATTATTGTACTTAGGGAGCTTTATTATCCCTTGTTGATTTCCTTTAATCCTGCCCACATCTTTGTAAATTGCCCCTTCATTAACTATTTTTCAATCATGGCTTTTGTTTTTTTTTTTAATTTTTTAATGTTTATTATTTTTGAGAGAGAGAGAGAGAGAGAAAGAGGGAGAGAGAGAGACAGAGCATGAGTGGGAGAGTGGCAGAGAGAGAGGGAGAGACAGAATCGGAAGCAGACTCCAGGCTCCTAGCTGTCAGCACAGAACCTGACGTGTGGCTCGAACCCACGAACTATGAGATCATGACCTGAACATGTTTAACCGACTGAGCCACCCCGGTGCTTCCAATCATCACTTTTAAATGTGCTATTTCTTTTCTGACAGGACCCAGACTGATGCAGTGGTCCCACTATGAATGGCCTCAAGAAATAGATCTCCCAAACTGTACATTGGGATTGTATCGTGTGGAAGGCAGAAGGATGCCCTCCCCAAAATGTCCACATCTTAATCCCTGGGATCTGTGAACATGTTAGGTGGTAAAGGACACTTAAGGTGGCAGATAGAATTAAGGTTGCCTATCAGTTGACCTCAAGATAGGAAGATTATCCTGGGTGGGCCCAATGCAATCGCAAGGATCCTGCAAGTGGAAGAGGAAGGCAGAAAAGGAATCAGTGCCAGACTGGTGTGAGGTAAGAAAGACTGACCAGCTGTTTCTGACTTTGGACATGGAAGGGCGTCATGAGCCATGAAATGCAGCCAGTCCCTAGAGATGGAAAAGTCATGGAAAGAGACGCTTCCCTAGAGTCTTCCGCAAGGATACAGTCCTGCTGATACCTTGATTTTAGCCCAGTGAGACCCGTCTCAGAGTTTTGACCTACAGAGTTGTAAGATAATAAATATGTGTTGTGTTAAGTCAATAAGTTCATGGTAATTTATTATAGTAGCAATAGGAAACTGATACAGGTTGCTAACACATTCGATGAGAACATAGAACTTTCTTCTTTTTTTTTTTTAAGTTTATTTATTTATTTTGAGAGAGACAGAGACAGTGCAAGTGGGGGGAGGAGGGCACAGAGAAGAGAGAGAAAGAGAGAGAGAATCCCAAGCAGGTTCCATGCTATCAGCTGCAGAACCAGATGTGGGGCTCGAACCCACAGACCATGAATTCATGACCTGAGTAGAAACCAAGAGTCTGAGACTTAACCTACTGAGCCACCCAGGTACCCCAGAACATAGAACTTTCTTGATGTAAGAAAATGGAATATGTATAATCCATAGTATATTATTAAAATTATTACTAGTAACAGAGATTGGGATGCCATGCAGGTGAAGGGCAAGGTATTAAAAAATCATTTAGCTGTGGTCCTTAGGTGCTATGATGACAATGGTAATTTTCAAGACAGTGGGGTGAGTTGGCTTTTTCTGTCAGTCCTAAATAATGTACACAGATAAAAGTACTGATTTAAAGCTTTGGAGATACAGTCAGGGTATAAGTAGAAAGTTAAAAAACCTCTCTGGCAGCTTTAAACAATGCCTAGGGGCACCTGGGTGGCTCTGTTGGTTAAGCGTCCGACTTTGGCTCAGGTCATGATCTCAACGTTCATGAGTTCAAGCCCTGCGTCAGGCTCTGTGCTGACAGCTCAGAGCCTGGAGCCTGATTCAAATTCTGTGTCTCCCTCTCTCTTTGCCCCTCCTCTGCTCACACATTCTCTCTCTCCTTCAAAAATAAATAAAAATTAAAAAAAATAATGCCTACCTTTGAGACATGGGCTGGGAGTATTTGGGCAGATGCAGAAAAGACAAAGAACTCTGAACCCCCAAATTGTCTTAAAACTTTCTTGCATATAAGCACCCCGATCCAGTTTAGGGGTTGGAGAACAGAGAATTGGTGGTAGATGAAAGAAGCCATGCCTCTCAACTTAGTCCTCACATTAGCCTCAGAAACAGCACTGTGCAACTGTTTTATGTTAGTCATTTTTTCCCCTTTATTTCTCTGAAACCTTATATGAAAGGCACTGGTAATGGCTGACATCTGACATTTAGGTGGGATTTTGGCTGAATTCATATCTCCTACAATGAATGGTAGCTGTGGGCCCTCTGTATTGAGGATGTAAGTTTTTTTTTTTTTACTCAGATGAAAGGATGCTGAGGCAAAGTGTGGCTTAAGGTGAAAGTGTGTTTCCATTTTTCTCCACCCTGCCTTGTGTCCTGAGAAGCTGATCTTTATAGACAGCATCAACCAGGCTTCCTTGTCCTCTGGCTTCTGGCTAGGTTTGGCCAATTTAAGGCACTGGCAGAAGATTAGAGGATGAGCTGGGAGAGAAAGGGCAGGGGATTTACTTTCCTGCCTCCCTCCTTGCAGGGCTACAGTTGGCTACATTTGCCACAGCCACTATTTTCGAAACATAGCTAGAGATCCCAGCCCATGCTGGGCAGCCTGGGTCTACAGCTTGCTGTTGTTTCTACAGTTTCCTGGGGTCCTTCACCTAACCCTTTCTGGGTCTCCTTAACCTTGCCTTTACTTTTCTAAGTAGTCCCTTTATTAATCTCTTCAAATATCCCCTTTTTCTTGCTGGAACTCTCACTGATACCATCATCATCATTGCCATCATCATCAGAGCAACTAACATTTACTAGTCACTTATTATGTTCCAGGCACTGTGCCCAAACTGCTCACACAAATTACTTATTTTATCCTTACCAAAACTTTATGGTATGCATGACTATTGTTACTCTGTTTTAGAGATCAGGAAATTGGCATTTAGAAATTGGTACACAGCTTTCCCAAACTTACCTAGCTAGACAAGATTTGAATCCAGTCTGCAGCATTTGAGAAAGCATGGTAGAGTAAGTTTAGAAGACAGGTTTTGAAATCAAAGACACTTGGTGACAAATATCAAATGATGATCTGAGCCAAAACACTTAGTCCCTCTGAGCTTAGGTTTCCTTATTTCTGAAATGGGAACTGCCTTGCCTCAGCTAGTTAGAGCTCTTTTTTTTTGCAAGCAACAGAAGCAACACTAGCCAATCAAAATGACCGGATTCCAGGGAGTTGTGGAGATAGTAACAACTAATGAATGCATTCTTCAAGGCGTCCATGTTGTCAGTTCCAACCATCTTCCATCCGTGGCTGACTGCTCAAGACTCAGATTCCCAGGAGAGGGTGCCTACCTGGTCTGGCTCATGTTACTTTCCACACCTTTAATTCAGTAGGGTAGGTCATCAAGTATTCATTCAGTGATGGAGAGTTCATCTCCCAAGGAAAACTGGTGTGATTTTACCTGAAAATGGGGTAAGGGATGCTGTAAAGGCAAAAAGGAAACAAACACTATAAAACGTGGTTTCATGAAAGCTACAAAAAGTAAAGGAGATAGTTTAGGCAAAGCACCTGACACAGGAGTCAGGGCTTTCTCTTCCCTTTTGTTGAAACATTCAGAAAAGGGGCATTTAATAGTAGTATAAGAAATGATATTGAATAGAATTTATCCTCCACTGGCTGTTTCTATTGTCTACCTCCTGATAGTAGACAGGAACTATCTGATGTTAACCTCCCTCTTATTCTGCCCAGTGACTGCCAACCTTTCCCCATAATGCCTGTGTTTATATAGATTTCTCCCCATTGCTTATAGGCATCTTTCTATGGTCTGTCCATACTAATGTGCTAATCTGAATCATCTCATTGGTGAGCATCCTGTTTTTTCTCCATCGTTACATTTTTTAAAATTTCAAACATATAGAAAAATTAAAAGAATCAGACAGTGAGCACCCATAAACACACCACCTAGATTCTACTATTAATATTTTAGGTTATTTGCTTTATGGCATGTCCATCCAACTGTCTGTCCATTCATACATCCATTCAAGCCCCTGTTTGACAACATTGTATCTTAATGGATTAATAAAGATTTTTTTTTTTTACAATGAACCAAAATCTTTCCTATCAATGTTAGCAAAGAACCAAATGACAGAGGTCCCAGCAACAACTAGGGGTTGGGCCAGTATCTGTTGGTTAATGCTTTGAATAGAAGAAGTTTTTAAAACATTTGTTTCTCACAGAATGTAACCATCTGTTCTTTCTAACAGGTTCTTGACTTCTATCATTTCTAACTGTCTCTAAAATAGATTTTTCAGAGAACTGCTTTTGGAATGATTGGGAAAGTGTTCTTGGGAAGAATTCACTGACTGAAGTGAGCCAAAATCAGAAAAGTATACGGATGGAGCATTTCCTATGTAATAATAATAATGATAAGTTTTGAAAAATGTCTGGTCACCAAAAATGTCTGTCAGGAGTCAAAGACTCTGAGAGGGATGGTCCCAATCTTGAGAATCAGATAAACAACTCAACTCCTCAGGGCTACTGGAATACCAAGATAATTTACACACCTCACATTGCATTCTATTCTTACTGACTAGGTTTCACTGTGAGACTTGTGGTTTCATTCAAGCTCCTGAATTCAAAATTTAAACATCTGGGTTTTTGTTGATTTGCATACTTGTTGAAAAGAGATGTTGAGCCAGTGCTGGTCAAATTTTAGGTGCAAAGGTAATAAAGTGGAAGAAACATAACATGGCCATTTTTGAAGTGTAAATACAGTTCACATTTAAGTCTACAATACGGAATGTCTAGTCTTGGTGCCATTTGTCTGTGTTCTGGCATGAGATTTTTATATCTTGATGGGTAAGTAGAGGTGGATGAGTGTGTTTGGGGAGTACTAAGGTGGAATTAGCAGGTTGCTGAGGAAAACTTGCTGAGAAAAAAAGGAGATGGAGGAATAATTCTGCCAGCAGGAGAGAGAAGGTCTAATCTGTACTGGAAAGAATAGTGAAATGTAAATAGAATCTCAGGACATGTCAACGAAGAAGAATAAAGATGAAAAGGGGATAACATAGAAGAGAAATGCAAACAACACCTAAATAAGTGAATATAGACTGAATGGAGAAGAGACATCTCTGAGTTTAGGTGAGAAATTCTCAAGTAACCAGGCATGCTATGATAAAGACTGGCCTGGGGTGACAGGATATAATAAAAAAGAAATGAGTACTATAGACAGGTAAAATACCAGGGAGAGGTTCTTATGTGCTTAGGCCAATCAGCACAGCCCATCAGCCTAACCCCAGTCAGCTCAAACGTGGCCACAGAGCCTTTTTAAAAATGCTTGGATAGAAAAGTACTCTCTTCTGGTTGGTGTGCTGTGTGGACCTGAAGCTTGGAACTGCTGCAGCCATGTTGACACCATGAGGGAAGACAGCCTTATGATGATGCTTCCCCTTGAAAGACAGAAAAATCAGGTCATCCAGGACAACACCGAGCCACTGATCAACCTTCTCTGAAATTCAAACCACCCCGGGATTTAACAAATTCAACCTCATCATTGAATAGCTACAAATTGATAATGGTGTCGGTGTAGCCCAGAAGGCATCACTAACATAGTTAATGGTGCCAATTTTACATCCTTATTGGAAAATAATCTTCTACCACATCCTCTGGCACATAGACAATGTTCAGTTAAAATATAAGTGGAGGGGGAAAAAAATCTAGCTAAAAGCCAAGGTTCGAAGCAAAGGTAAGATATCATGTTTGTGACAGCAAAGTGGTGTTGAGTAGGGGGTTTGTGGCCATGCCATTGTAAGGAAGAATTAGCAAAAAATTCTATTTTTCCCATTCACCATTCTGTAACAGAGATAAAGCACCTGAGGATATAGAAATAGTGATCAGAAAACAGGTTTTCTCACATTTTCTCAGCTGCTTTTTCAAATTCTTTCCATTCTTGACAGTCAGCAACTCACAAGATAGGGAGGATAGTACACTTCTCTTCTAATTTTTCAGGGCAGAGGGAACTACCTAAAAAGGAAAATAATGTTCAATAGTGTAGTATGGGAGCTCAGTTCTGATGGTGACTTTTTTAAGGAACCATTATGTCCCCAAATAGTCTCTACCATCAGTAATTGTGCCCCCTTCTCCAAAGCAGGGGTGATAAACTAATACAGTCTTTCTGAGAGGCTTGGAAAACCTGCAAATGCAAACTACTTTAGAAATAGTCAGATACTAACTGAGTAGAGAGTAGAAATTACACCCTAGAGGAAATAAAAACCGCATTTTTCTTAGTCTTTATTTCCAAGGTTTGTGTACAAGGCTAGCGGTTTTCAGTGAGTGGCACTCTGGAGTCCTTTCCTAATGACCCTAAACAAATTTCAGAGATCAAGCAAAGCATCATTTTGGTTAATAAACAAGGTCATAAAGTGAATATGCCAATTTCAAAGCTACCGTTGTGTGGGGGAAGATTTTTTCGTTATGAACTAAACATATTAACTTTTATGGCAGCTCGTTGCCTTCTGAGAGCACTCATGTATCCCATTTATCAAGGCTGTGTGTAGCCTTGAGATGTGCGTGCTGTATCACTGGGAGACAGAGAGTTAATAAATACGGTGCAAATTAAAAAGAGTCTCACCTATGGGGAGAAATAAATGAGATGAACAGAGTGAATAAAGAAAGCATCTTACTCAAGCTGAGTACTGAGGCAAGATTCTCTAAGAGCTACAAGGAAGCATGAGTATAAATAGTGGGAAGGACAGAAATTACCTATGAAGTAAATATCTGATGACTTCTAGGGCTTAGCCTGGAATAACAGAGAGGTCAAGGTTATCATTAAAGCAATGTATGCACTAAATACATAAAGAGGTAAATGAGAAAGTCTCTGTCCTCCTAAGATTTATACTCTACTTAGGAAGACAGGTTATGCACATGGAAAGGTGCTATAGCATGCCCAATATTGACACTTAAGGGTTAAAGGAATTACAGTCCTAATGGTGTGGGAGCTTAGAGGATTGCTGTGGGCTTGGGTAGCTGGGGAGAAAGAGGTGATTCTGAGCTGGGCTTCGCAGAGAGAGTAGTCCCAAATGGGTGAGTGGATGAAAATGTATGTGAAGGGAAGTCAGAAAGGAAGAGGGAAAAGACAGATGAGATGGCCCCCCTGGTGCTTCTGGGACATCTACAGACCCCATGAATTTCCTCATCTCTCCCTTTCAAGCAATAATACTGCATTTAAAGGAAGAGGATTTGAATGAATAAAAGGAGGTCTTCTAGAGATCCTCAAAAAGAGCAATTCTATTGTAGTGCTAGCTTTCTATGATATCTATGTGTATATTTGCTATATCAACACAGAAGTTACGGAAAAAAGAAAAATATAGGCTCTAATCATAATCATGATGGTAACTGACTAAAACCCAACAGGTATTCTTTCCAACAATTTAAAAATAGCAATAACATCATCACCTGAGATTTGAATTCACTTCAGGCACAAAGTAAAATATTACAAAAATAATTTCCCGGACACCTACTTAAGGGGAGATTTCAGGTCAGAAATCACATTAAGGAATTAGTTACTAAGCACCAGGACAAATCCATTAACATGGCAATCTTTGTGGTCATCTGCCATATTGCCAACACAGGTCTCAACATCATCACGTGGACAGGAGGGAAAACATTTTAATATGGGAAATGATGAGCACATCTTCTGTAAGTATCAAAGATCTCAGAGATCTTTCCTGGAATTACTGAACTATTTCCATCTTTTTAGTGAGAAATACCTCTTTAGGAAGGCAGCAGTTGATGTCATCTGGACTGTAGAGTCCTATTAAAGATGAGTTCAACTCAACCACCTTGTAAATAATAATATTCTCATCACTTGAAATATTAAAGCCATGTGTACAGAGCTTACATCATGACATTATCTTTTTAATTTCTTCCCTCACCTGTAGCAATCTCTTTAGCCTCCCATCTTGGAGGATGACACCACCATCAATCCAGTGACCTAATCCAATAACCCAGATGCCTATGTTTTTTCCTCACTGCAATTCCTGCTTCTTTCATTTTCACTCCCTTAGTATTCTCCCTGTCTGTGTCCACCACCCTATCCCTACTACTGCCATTAATCGGGTTCTCACCACTGCACAACTGGAATATTACAGTCTCCTAACTGGCCTCCTTTGCTCTCCTGTAGCCTGTTTTCCTTAATGAATCAAGAGTAACCAATTCTGATAAGCACGATTCTGTTAATGGTACTGGCATAGGTTAAATCTTGCACTGCTTCTAGAAGAAAGCTCAAATAATTCGGCTGGGATAGAAAAATCTTCATGATCTGACCCATCTACTTCATGAACCTTATCTCTTATCACACCCCCCATTTCTTATCTCACAGTCCAGCCAGGATGAATTATTTTCGTGATCTCTGAACGCATCCCATTCCTTTGTTCAGGCTGCTCTCATGTGGAATGTTCTTTTCAGTGACCATGTCTACCTGGCCAACAAAGCCCACCTTTGAAGGCTCAGCCAAAGAATTATCTAGGAAGTCCTTCCTGTCCACTCCTTTAAGTAGAATTATTCCTAATCAGTGCCCCCGTTAAACCTGCACAGTCTTCTGGTATCACACATACTCATTGTGCTTTCTGGTTTCCAGGTCTGTTTTCCTTTTTAGGCTGAAGATAAGGGATGACGATGCCATATTCATCCCCGTATTGTATTCATATTTGTGTTGCCAGTTGGTTCCATGTTAGGCTTTGCCAAAGAGAGCACTAGAAAGAAGTTGCAAGACGGGAGGAGGAAGAAGGGACTTGCTCCTTCCTGTCTGCTACTTTCTGGCTTCTTGTCTGCTTCCTGTTCCTGTGAGCAATGCTCCAGCAACACTTCCTTGCCTTCCTGAAGTAGCAGCTGAATCCCGTTTGCAATGTTTCCAACCCTGGCAGAACAAGCCTCATTGTTTCCCTCAAAGGGACGCCAGCATGAACCAGCTGCCCCCGCTCAGAGGTCTGGGTCCCAGTCTCCAGGGAATCCTCAAAGCCTCAAAGTTTTAATAATTCCAATTTCTTTCCCTGTTCTCCCAGGCTTGGAGGTGGGAGCTGCTTCCTGCAGTTGCTACTTCGAAGGAACTGTAGAATTCTCTTTTTATACTTTCAGTGATCTAGTTAACAACCACATCTGGTTAACAACTCTTTTTTTTTTATTTAAAAAAAATTTTTTTAATGTTTATTTATTTTTGAGAGACAGAGCACGAATGGGGGAGAGGCAGAGAGCGAGGGAGACACAGAATCCGAAGCAGGCTCCAGGCTCTAAGCTGTCAGCACAGAGCTTGATGGGGGGCTCGAACTCATGAACCACGAGACCATGACCTGAGCTGAAGTAGGACGCTTAACTGACTGAGTTGCCCAGGCGCCCCTAAAAAAAACAAAATCTTAAAAAAAAAGTTTACCTCCAAAACATGCACTGAATTAGTAATGTTTTTGCAGGGAGCTTTATTCAGTATACCTTTATTCTCTAGGTCTTAAATTTGACATCATTGTTTCAGAGAATTGACATCATCATTCAGAGAATGCGCAATGTTGGCCACTTCGCACGGGGCCTACACCAGACTGTTTGTGACCAGTCCCACCCTGGACCAAGAATGCTTTTCTCATTCCAGCCCCATTATGACTAAGCCCACCATCTTGATCATCCGAGCAGATTCTCAACTGGTTTGTCATCTGTATATGTTTTCTGCTCTTTTCCTCCCCCAGCCTGAGAGCAGGATTATTTCACTGTTTCTGTGAATCCCCCACAGCTCAGCAAATATTATGCAAACAAACGCATGAAGGAATTAGGTGAATAATCAGGCAAAGAGAAAATTCACTTGCATTGACTTACCACTGTTTATTGATTGGAAGACTTTGGGCACAATAGCGCTTGATAAAGATTGTTAATTAATCATTCACCAGTACAATGTATGATCCCCATTTCTCGTGAGTGATCCTGACTGCCTTACTATTGTTTATGGACCTAGATCTCTCAGAGGAAACATTAATTTCTATTAATAGTGACAGAGGAGGCCACAGAAGGAAGAGCATGAGGTTGGAGTCAGAAAAAACTAGGTATAGATTCTGAAATTGCCACCTGTATGACCTTGGGGGCAAGTTACTTAAGCTCTTGGAGCCTCAATATCCTTTTCTGTAAATTGGAATAATAATAATAATAATAATAACAAACACCTATTAATTGTTTTATACCAGATATATTCTAAGAGTCATACATTTATTAACTAATTTAATCCTTACAACAACCCTATGAGGTATTTACTATCACTACCCCCATTTTAGAGACAATCTCAGACAGGTTGAATAGCTTGTCTAAGATAACCCCGCTAGGAATTCTTTGGGTCCAGATGTAGAGCCAAGCAGTCTGGCTCCAGAGCCCAGCTTCCTGACCATCTGCTGGCTCTTTCCTGATTACCAAGAATCTCATTCCATGAGCTAATACATGTTGAGGGCATGGCCCATATAAGTGCCACATAAATGGTGCTATTCTGGCACCCTGGAAGGGAATTCAGAAAGAGCTTGGATTCAGTAGCATAAGTTCAGATTAGATTTACCATTGAAATGACCTGACTGGTATGAACCGTTATTTTCGTTATGAACATTTTGGCAAAAGCGTCGGCCTCAAATAGTAGCAGAACATTTTCCTCCCATCCTTAGTGGTCAACGTGGTGAAAGGTATTTAGTTCTGTAGTGTTTATTCTGTGTTCCGTTGCTAAGGAAAAGGTGATGTAGCCAGATAATGCAGCGACAGGCGACAGCTGAGCCATGTAAAGGCAGCGTCCTGAGCCCTGAGCGAGCCTTCTCTGAGCCAGCACTCACTGCCTTTACCCAGCTCTGTTTCTTTCCAGTACCTCCCACCGCCTACCATAAGAAACTCGTGTGTTGTCTGTCCTCCCACAGATATGAAGTCCCCGTAGGGTCAGAACAGGATCGGTTTGGTTCCCTGCTGCACGGCCTTTGCTTAAAACACCATCCTACCGAGAGTGGGCTCTCGCCTCGGTACCTGCCGCACAAACAGCGGGCACTGTCTTCAGTACCGGTTTTCCAGAAAATACGGGACGAGTCTGCGTGCACTGTGGCTCATCCCCATTTCTGACGGGGGCTGGGGACACGATCTTAAAACATAACTACAAGCAACAGGTCAGAGACAGCGCAGAGTCAGAGCCTGTATCTCCTTCAGCGCTTGGGTGAGGCTGCGGCTCCAGACGGGAGAGCCAGATAGGAGCCCTCTGAGGCTACGGAGAGGACAGATCTGAAGGAAATATGGAGGTGGGGTTGATGCCAGCACCTCGAATCAGGTCTGCTTTGAGAAATTCCACTCAGAATTTAGTCAGGAAAGTGTCTCTCTCAAAAAACCATGAGGAGTAAATAGCTCTGGGATGTACTGTTTTGCTTTGGCTGCTTGGAAGCTTAGGGCCAAACTTCATGCTCAGAAATGGTAGTAATAATTGTTTAGGCCACAGTTCTGGTATCTTTTTCTCTCTCTGATATACATATATATACATATGTAATATGTTTATTATATTTAATATAAGAATAAATATCATGTATATTTATTTTGCTTGACATAATAATAGATTTGATATATAAGATATATGAAATCTGATATATATGCATTCTGGTTTTTTTTTTTAATTTTTTTAGCGTTTATTTATTATTGAGAGACAGAGAGATAGAGCATGAGCATGGGAGGGGCAGAGAGAGGGGGAGACACAGAATCCGAAGCAGGCTCCAGGCTCTGAGCTGTCAGCACAGAGCTCGACGCGGGGCTTGAACTCACAAACCGTGAGATCATGATCAGCTGAAGTCAGACGCTTCACTGACTGAGCCACCCAGGCACCCAAATCTGTTTTTATTTTAATAAATTTATTACACATATCTTTCTGTTTGGAAACCATCTCAAATTTTAAAAGTAGGATATAAACGTAGATTTCTGAAAAAAAAGAAGTCAGAGAAGTCCTGAGGGTCAGGATGGTGGCCCCGGAAGAAGCCTCTCTTTCCTAGTCCCCGGCATGGCATGCATTTCTGCCCCTCACTGCGTTATCCCCCTCCCAATCTTGGCCCCAGCTCCAGAGCTGCAAGGAGTGTCCACTCGGCACATTTCTCTGCGTCCACCTCTTTCTCTACATCACTGGTACCAGCCACACATCCAGCAAATCCGATCCCGTGCTCTTCCATTTAACCTTCTTCAGGATTCCTCACTGCACAGCAGAGAAAAATCCGTTGAGCCGAATAAACCCTCCAGCCACATTCCATGTCATGTCTTTCTCCAAATTTATGTTTAGTCAGTGTGATTCTGTTTATAAAAATGTATCGGATTTCTACTACATGCCTGGTTCTACGTGCCCTAGAGTTACAGAATGATGGGGCTTAGCTCTTTCTGGGAAGTCCCCGCAACACCCTTGAGGTCATTACCTCTCCATATACTCTATCTTGTCTATCCCATGCATTCTTTTATTATTTAGCTCCAATCCACACTGTTGGACATGGACTTTCTATGGCTTGTGGTTTACTTCTTCTGCTGGACTCTGCATTCATGGAAAGCAGGAGACATCGTTCATCCATCTCCATGACTTCAGAGTCTAGGGGCTAGCACACAGCGGGTGTTGATAAACACATATGTGTGTATATAATCATTTTTTAATGGCGGAAATTAAAGGCGTGAGAAAGAATACCCAGGACAGTACCTTTCACACGGTATTTACTCACTAAATGTTTGTTTATGGGAAGAGAAAATGAGGGTCAGAGACACCCCGTAACTGAGAAAGGGAAAGGGAAAAGTGGTGAATGGGTTGCATGAGAGACAAACGTCCACGTGTGAGAATCATGTGTTTTGGAAGAAGAACAATGACTGAACTTTCGAATGTGTGTATTTAGTTTGATTCAGTAAGTATATTTAGTTTGATTCAGTAAGTATCCTTTTTTTTTTTTAAGTTTATTTATTTGTTCATTCTGAGAGAGAGCATGTACGCGGGGAGGGACAGAGAGAGAGGAGAGAGAGACTCTCAAGCAGGCCCTGTGCTGTTACTGTTAGCGCAAAGCCCTATGCAGGGCTCGAACCCATGAACTGTGAGATCATGACTTTAGCCGAAATCAAGAGTTAGACACCTAACCTACTGAGCCACCCAGGTGCCCCTCAGTAAGTATTTTCTGGGGCGCTTGGGTGGCTCAGTCAGTTGAGCATCCGACTTTAGCTCAGGTCATGATCTCACGGTTC
Source organism: Leopardus geoffroyi (assembly GCF_018350155.1). Classification (NCBI taxonomy): domain Eukaryota; kingdom Metazoa; phylum Chordata; class Mammalia; order Carnivora; family Felidae; genus Leopardus; species Leopardus geoffroyi. Next base: position 45,381,607 of record NC_059338.1, on the reverse strand, counting down.
ATGGGTTCGAGCCCCAAATCAGGCTTTCTGCTGTCAGCGTGGAGCCCAGAGCCCGCTTCAGATTCTCTGTGTCCCCCTCTCTCTCTCTTTCTCTCTCTGCCCCTCCCTCACTTGCTCTCTCTCTCTCTCAAAAATAAACATTAAAAAAGAGAATAAGTGCTCTAAAAAATTTTTTTTAGTTTATTTATTTTGAGAAAGAGAAAGTGAAGTGGGAGAGGGGCAGAGAGAGAGAGGGGGAGACAGAGAGAGAGAGAGAGAGAGAGAGAGAGAATCCCAAGCAGGCTGCACACTGTCAACAGAGAGCCCAACTCACAAAACCTTGAGATCTTGAGCTGAACTGAAACCAAGGGTTGGATGCTTAACTGACTGAGCCACCCAGGCACCCCAGAATAAGTATTTCTTAAACATCAACTATAAATAGGAAAGCTGACTGGGCAGCTGGGGTTTGAGCAACACGTGAGCGGACGCACACTTGTGAAGTGCTATTTCATTACAAGTGTGGACTCTGGAACCGCATGAGCCCTGGTTGAGTCTGACCAACCCCTTGCTGCGTAACTTTGGGCAAGTGACGTAACCTTTTCAAACCAGATTTCCTATATAAAATAAGGATAAAAATTACCTAACTCACGAGTTGTAAGTCTGAAATGAGACAATTCATGTGGTACGTAAGGGACGTAGAAAGGATGTGGCAAATATTAGCTGTCAGTACCGGTAACCAAACGAGAGATAAAAACCATGGTCCAGATTTATCTTCTACTTCACAGAAAGAGCCACATTAACTCCTCATGTGAGTATAAAAACGTTTATCAAACACCATGATGTTTGAGCTGAACCATATGAAATGATCAACATTCAACTGGTTTTTGACTTATTAAAATGGTAAGATCCTTTTGTGGCCCAATATTTCCTGCATGGTCCAGTTGGTCACGGGCCATTTAGAGGCACATCGCTTAATTTCCTCCGTCTGCTCTGACATCTTTCCTCTCAGCCAGCTTGTTCATTTATGCTTGTTCACGATGCGTGCCCTGCTTACTTCCAGAAAGGACCCGAGGAGGCTCGACCCCTGTAGCCACGAGGCTGTCCGTGTGGTTTATTTGGCAATTAATCATGTGCCGCCCTGTGACAAATCCTCTGTTGTCTTGAACTGTTATGTAAATCTTGTACTGGATTTAGCTTTTTCAGGCCAAAAGCTGTCAATAGTGAGACAGAACAACTTGGCCACGTTGGAAGCAGACTGGAGAGTGTATCGCGTGCCTTGCAGGGCCCTGGCTTCAGGGGCTGGGAACGGGAGCCTGGGGAGGAGGAAATGCAAGAATTACAGGCCAGTGAGCTGTCACCAGCACCCAGACAATGGCCCGAGGGCAGAAAAGGACTTATTCTATTCCACTTGATGACGTAAAGAAGGAGGATCCACCAGGAATCTTGACCAAGAGGGTGGAAGTTCCCTTGACATGAAAGAAACCCCTCTCATCTCTTTTAAGAAGGAAGAAGAACCTTTTTAAAAGAGTGATATTCAGGAGCATCTGGGTGGCTCAGTACGTTGAGCCTCTGACTTTGGCTCAGGTCATGATCTCGCAGTGAGTTCGAGCCCCGCATCGGGCTCTGTGCTGACAGCCCAGAGCCTGGAGCCTGCTTCGGATTCTGTGTTTCCCTCTCTCGCTGTCCCTCCTCAACTCACACTCTGTCTCGAAAATGAATAAATGTTAACAAAAAAAGTTTTGTTTTGTTTTTTTTTTAAAAAAAGAGCGATATTCAGGAGACAGCACTGCAGGTCAATAATAAAAAAAAAAATGTACTTTCTAGACATGGGGCTGCCCAAGAGGATATGGCATTTGTGAAAGGTTGAAAACTACTGGGCCAGAAGATACTTTATTTCCAACTCTTGCCTTGTTTTCTAGTTTTCAGACTGTTGATCCCAGGCCGCTCTGCACATCCCTCCCTGTTCTCCAGGTGGTGGGGCACCTCCTTCCCCTCCCCCACCCCGCCCCATCTCAAGGGCTGCAGAACAGAGGGGCGTGGGCCGAGGAAACGGCAAAGAGCTTCACCGAGGAGCAGGTGGGTCGGGAGGGCTGCATGGAGGCAGGCAAGACGGTCTTACTGATTCAGTCACAGCGTCTGAGCCTAAAACTCACCCTTAAACCTTGACCGAACTTCCTTTTGGCCGCTGTTTTCATGCACAGCCCGTGGCTTAAAAATGCTCACATACGCTCCTCCTGATTACTATGCGCTGTGGCGTCTCACACTTTCGGGGCTGTGTCTCTGCAGAGTGAAAGGCAGATGACAGGGAGCTTTTTGTCTTTCATATGCCACCTAGACTGTGACATGCCCCCACGGACAATCCGGGCAGCAGTGGGGCTCTCCCTTTGGTGAGAGATGTGACATGTGTCAGAAAAGGGAGCTGGCTCCCTCTTCAGAAGCTTGCTTCTTGCCGAGTGTCTGGGAGAGCTACCAGGTGGCTCACTGTGTCTGCCGGGCGAACAAAGGTGAGGCGAACCCCGCCCAGCGGACCCCAGAGCGGCAGCGCTTCTTAGCAAGGGAACCGGATATTCACGATCTGTGCCTCCTGGTCTCAGCCTGACACCCAATTTAAACCGTGACCTTAAGCAAGTTACCAAACCTCCCTATGCCTCTGCTTCCCCAATTGTAAAATAACCGTCCTGAAGTCTGTCAATAGTCCCGGGGAAGAGGTAATAAAATGAATGGTGATACACGTCAATAAGTAGTAATCGAAGCTGACTTTTACGTATGGTTTTGCATACATAAAAGTGCCCTAGGAAGAAAAGATGGTCTGATTCTTCCGAGTGATTTCCATAATGTTAGGCTGGCTCCCAGATTTTGTTATGGAACTGTAATACAAAGAAGGTGATATCTGCACTTTATCTTCTTAGCTCATCCTGCTTTGTTTGTATTTACATGGCTGTCTAAGGGGATACCATCAATATCCTGTGAGGAAAAAGCTGTCTGTATGTCAGGGTCTGTCTGTCTGCAGCGTTCGTGTCGTGGTAACATCCTCATAGCATATGCCAACCAGGATGTCAGAGGACTGGGCTTCATCTCACTGTGGATTACAGTGAGTGGATCATTAAGAGACCAGGAGCTTCCCAGTCCCATATTCTAGTAAACCTGAGGTTGAATGCAGGGTTGTTTTTGTTTTTGTTTTTAATGTTTATTTATTTATTTTGAGACAGAGAGAGAGAAGCAAAGAGAGAATCCCAAGCAGGCTCCATGCTGTCAGCAGAGCCTGATGCAGGGTTCGATCCCATGAACAGTGAGATCCTGACCTGAGGTGAAACCAAGAATCAGACGCTCAACCGACTGAGCCACCCAGGAGGCCCCATGAATGCTGGTTTTGACAAACTAAAGCAGAGATATGCCCCTTGAGGAAAAGCACGCCCAAGAAGTTCAAAACCATTTGTCTCTTGTTTTTTTTTCTTTCTTTCTTTTTTTTTTTTTTTAATTTCAAGGAAGACTGCTGCTAAATTTAAATTAAAGAATTTTTTCCTAGGCTGAAGTTACTCTTGCACTCAATAATCTGTTACTGAGCATGTGCTAAGTACTGTGAGCCCTTCTTCTCAGCACTGGAGATGTTAAGGATGAGAAAAACCACGCTACCTGAATGCAAGGAGCTTACAGTCCAGTCAGGAGGACTGACAAAGACATCCAATCCTAGTACAGGGTGCCATGTGCTGTGGAGAGAGGAAAGTCCAGGGTGCGTCCAGTGGGAGACGGATGAGGGGCATTCAAATGCAGTGGGAGGAATGACTTCTGGTCAAAGATGACCAGTCAGCTCCACATGGTTAATTTCTCTTTCTCTCCTGAGACCAGGGAGAGAGAGCTGACTACAACCATCGATTGTAATGACATCAAAATTGTAAGTATAAACCCACAACGATGTAGAAAATGGGAGAGGTACCTTCAGACAAGAGTCTTTTAACGAATCAAAGGAAGAGAGAACGTGGATATAGAAGGGATACTGAGGAATTATGGAGGACGCAGCTGCCCAGAGCACTGAAGGTGGGTGGTGAGGGAGGGGAGCGAGGGGGGAGGACACGACTGAAAGGGGATGCTCAGAAGTTAGGACCCAGGCTCGACAGACTGAGCCGGCAGGAAACAGGAGGATTCATCAGAAGTCTTTATGAGAAAGCCTCTTTATGAGACCACTTCACTCCCCTCCGGCATATTCAGCAGCCGAGCGTCAATCTCTCGAATAAATTAGGGTGTCCTTCAAATCGCTGGACGGCCCCAGAGAGCAGACCTGCACCTTCTAGCATTTAGAAGTCCATCAGAGGAAAGTGGGGGTAGAAGCCTCATGCAGGGTTCTGGGCAGTGAGCATTTTGCCCCCAGGGGACATTTGGCGGTGCCTGGAGAAAACAGTTTTGGTTATCTGGGAGGACAACCAACTTGGGGGAGGTAGACCCCAGAGATGCTGCTAAAAATCCTGCAATGCACAGGAGAGAGAGCCGCACAACAAAAGAATTACCTGGCCCCAAATGTCATTAGCGCCAAGTTTGAGAAACCCTGCTCTGACATAAAGCCCTCCAGTGTATAGACCCCACACAGTGCTCCGTTACCATTTCAGCAATGTCCCATTTCAGACATGCGGGTCAACTTCACCAAGTGTCTGGCCGGTGCTAGACGCTGTGAGAGATGCATTATGACAGATCCATGAGACTGTCATTGGGAGCAAGGGGACACGGGGTGTCTCAGTGCAGCTCGGAAAACTCTGAGTGCAGCTAAATGTTTTAAAAAGAAGGAAGAGAAAGCACGAGAATCAAGAAGGAGCAAAGAAACCGCTCCCGTTGCACACTGTGCATGACAACGTGCACCCAGAGATGGCCAGCAGTGGGGCAAAGAGCAGGAGGAGGAGACTTTCTGGCCTCCAAGGGGGCAAACCTACTGAGGAGAATCAGTATCAGAAGTCAGGAGTTCAACTGGGATTACAAGCAAGAAATAGGGAAGGCCCTTGCTCCCTGACTCCAGGACAACACAGACTTCACGTGGGTGGGAGATGAGATGTGGAAGAATCGGGAACCCAGAGATGACTGACCCGGGCAGGCATGGCGCTTGGGGCGGAAGGGACCGATGCATCGCCCGGTACTGGGCTCACAACAGAGCAAGTGCCTTCGGCGGCAACTGGGTGCTGGCGGCACCCGCCTCTTCCTCTTCTTGGCCTCCTTTGCTTCTTGTAGGTCCAGTGCCCAGTGCAGCAATCAGAGGTCATCTGAGAGGACCGACCTGCAGGCCGCGAGGTGACGCCAGTGCACCTGCAAGAGGTGAATTCAGAGCTGGTGGGAAAGTGGAATCCCGGCTTTGGTTGGAAGTGGGCCATTCCGTGCGCTCTTTCCTGCCGACCAGTCCCAGGATGGCTCCGCAGACCCACCACTGCGCTCCAGGGTGTTTTGACCGCACAAACCTCCTTCACAAGTCACCCTCTAGATGCTTCTTGTTTTGTAGAAATAAAGCAAGAAAAAAGAGTGAAGATACCTCTAGGGGAGTTCTCAGGGAAGGCCTGAAGGTATTCTGGGACAGCAAGGGTGAAATTCTGATGATCCACAAACAAAAACAGGGCCCCCTTCCGATCTCCACTGTTATCATCACTGATGAGTTACTCACTCATTCTCCAAGTTTATTTCATGGGTGTCTGAAATTGAATCAAGTATGACCATCTCAGAAATCTCCCTTATTCATGGTGTACATCTGGCCAAGCGGGTGATAAGAAAAAGGCTGAATGCCCCCAAATTTGTGCTGGAGCTGGTACAACCTCTATCACGCTTTTAGGGTACAAAACACTGACCTAACCTGGACACATAATTAAACCGCAACCTTATTTGCTGCTTTAAGAAACACTTTGGGGGGCGCCTGGGTGGCGCAGTCGGTTAAGCGTCCGACTTCAGCCAGGTCACGATCTCGCGGTCCGTGAGTTCGAGCCCCGCGTCGGGCTCTGGGCTGATGGCTCAGAGCCTGGAGCCGGTTTCCGATTCTGTGTCTCCCTCTCTCTCTGCCCCTCCCCCGTTCATGCTCTGTCTCTCTCTGTCCCAAAAATAAATAAACGTTGAAAAAAAAAATTTTTAAGAAACACTTTGGGCCTGGGTAGTTTATCAGAACCAGAAATAAAAACCCTCCCATACCAAAAATGTGGGAGAAAGAACTGCATGTTATTTAAGTGCTGGGCACTGTCCTAAGGACTTTGTTCTGGCATTTTAGTCCTCACAACAGCCATCTGAGTTAATATTACTAATCTACTTTATAGATAAAGAAATCAAGGTTCTAAGATATCACTATAACAACCTAACATGTTTTTATTAATTATTAAGCCTTCTATGTCGGGACTGAGCTATCCTCTGGCAGAAATAGATAAAATGATGCAGTCTCTCCCCTCTCTGTAGGATATGGATGTGTACACTGTTAACTACATACCAGAAATATTACAATGGAAGTGAGAGCTCCTGGAATCTGCCCAAAGGAGTAAGGGACAATGTCATAGTGAGGTGACACCAACTGACTCTTGAAGGAATAGGGACCTTCCAGTTCTTCTCCCTACCTGATGTTTTACTCCTGTACTATTGAAGAGTGATATCTTCAATTTCCATAGAAACTCCCTGCAGGCAGGGCACCTGGGTGGCTCAGTCGGCTAAGCATCCGACTTCGGCTCAGGTCATGATCTCACAGTTTGTGAGTTTGAGCCCTACGTCGGGCTCTGTGCTGACAGCTCAGAGCCTGAAGCCTGTTTTGGATTCTGTGTCTCCCTCTCTCTCTGTCCCTCCCCCACTCGTGCCCTGTCTCTCTCTCTCTCTCTCTGTCTCTCAAAAAGAAATAAAACATTAAAAAAAAAACAAAAACAAACCTCCCTGCAGGCTAATTAGAGACCAGCTTATAATTTAAAATAGGTAGACCTTAATATTCTCTGATGCGTGCCAATGTCTACTTTCTGTTGGTAGAGTTCTATGGACCATCAGGAACCTTTTGGGGATCCTCAAGAAAGTCTGATAAAATAGTTTACTAGCTATATGTTACCACCCCTTTTTTAAATCATAGGAAATATTTTATTACTTAAAAAATTTTTTTTAAGTTTATTTTTATTTGTTTTGAGAGAGAGAAATAGAGAGCAAGAAGGGGAGGGGCAGAGAGAGATGGAGACAGAATCCCCAGCAGACTCTATGCTGTCAGCACAGAGCCCCATGTGGGGCTTGAACTCACAAACTGTGAGATCATGACCTAAGCCGAAGTCAAGAGTTGGTTGCTTAACTGACTGAGCCACCTAGGCACGCCTCCTCCTTTTTTTTTTTTTTTCTTTTCTTACCACTCTTTCTTTTATGCACCAGCTATATTTACCTAAAACACCACATGGGGCAACTGAACCACCACTCTCTTCCATTTGCCCTACTATTGCTACTTTGGAGGCTACAGTGCCCTCTGTCCCTTGGCTGGTGTTCTCAGACCAGCCCTGGACAACCTGTTAGTGGCCTTGCCTGAGTTTCCTCACTGGAGTCCATTTCTGGAGGACAGTCAAGGAAATGAAGCTAATGTCAGTGGAAAACTGGGTAGTTCCATGATGGCAGGACCTCTGACCCAGAAATACTATGATTTCTCCAGTGATCAACATTCCTTTTCAAGCTTTGGTGGAAACTGAAAGGAAGAGTCAGGGCTGGATGTGAGAAAGCAGATTTTCATCCCAGATGTTGCTTGGTGGCAATTGCTTCCATCACAGAGCCGGCTCACGATATTTATTGTCGTGACACATATCAAGGCATCCTTTTCATACCACTGGATTGCTTTGAATAAAATGTTAATTCATAGTATGTGCTTTAACTTCTTCTAAAGACTTTAAGTTGACCACTATTGGTAGAGAAGTCAGTGCATGGGCACCAACAACGTGGTTAAGGTGGCTCGTGGACTCTAGCTCTCCAGAAATAAGAAAAAGCTGAAATTCCCTTGGCTTGCCTGGAGACCTTACCGAATATTAATGTAATGGGTTCATAATAGGCAATATAGTTCATTTTAATTAGAATCCCACAATCCTAGAAATTAAGTTGAAAAAGAACTATTAGGTCATCTGGCCTATCACCTTCCCTATTCTCTCCTCAGTGCAAGATTGTTCCCTGGGGTCTCTCAGAAATGCATGGATTGGTCCACATTTAAACGACTGCAAAACTATGAGGTTTATGTCATTCCCCTTGGGAAACTATTACACAGTCTAATGGATTTCACTGTGATTTCTTTCCCCAGAGATTCAGCCCAAATTTCTCTTTGCTTGAGTTTGTCACCTTTTATTTCTCTTTGAATACTCAGATTCAGGAACATCACAAGTAAGAAAGACCAAATCTATTTTCTACTCTTCAGCAATAAAAGGTGGGAATCTCAGCCTAGACCACTTCCTCAGTTTCACGTTTGTAGGTGAGTTGGGACATTACTAACCCTTTCTAACCACTAAGATACTCTCCTTTCCTCATAAAAGGAATCCACAGACTCACCAGCGTGGGGACAATTTTGAGTTCTGATGGTAGTGGCACATTTGACATGATTCTTGCCACCCTGCCTTGTCCAATCTGCCATATATAAATGAGGATACATTTGCCAAGATTTGAGATGCCCTCTGCATCTTGCTGAACAAAGAAAATTATTCTGGCTTTTAGGGGATAGAACTTAAGACTCTACCTTTATTAGCACCATTACCAACCAATTAAGCTACCATATTATATTTCCTAGGATGACACCAAAAGAATCTTAGAAGTGCACGCTGGCTAGGTCAATAAACAGGTATAAATCCCCATGTCATCTATTTCACATATGTTTGTCTGCATGTACAGAGAGAAGCAGCAGCACTGGGAGAGAGACATGAAGGAGAAACAGCAGCAGAGCCACAAAAGGAAACACCCCCTGCATTTATAAAGGACAACTGAGTCACATGCATGGTGGGACTATGATGCATTAGAACTCCTTAATTGAAGAGAAAGGCCTCCCTGGAGATTTTACTTCCTCACGTTTGCTTTTGGTTATTATTATTACTAGAATATGCCCTAATCTGAGAGAGGATCATTCTTCTGAGTAATGCACAATGCTGCAAAAACACTAATGAATTCAGAGCACAGCCAGGACTGAATTGCAAGCAATGGTCCCTAAAGGTAATCCCCCCGAATTATTATACTAGATGGCAACTCAGACTGAGTGAGATGGATGGGAGGAAAATGACTCTCGGAGTGTGATTTAATGACAAAAAAAGGCATAGTGAACATATGACCGGGCCTCCATTTCTAAGGATAGGCCCTTTCATCCATTCATTTTTTTTTCCATCTTCATTTACTGCAAGCCCTTCTGGAGCCATGCACTGTGGCAGGTGCTAGGGGCACTTGTCCCGGGCTGTTGGAAGGAGGTGGCAGGTCATATATTAGCACTTTAATGGCAAACAGTTATGCTTCATCTTCCTTTGTGTTGGAAGTAGGAGCCAATTTACAATTTTTAAAAATGGACTACAAAATCCTGTAAAGGGGGACAAAGTGAGAGAAAATAACATAATGAACACCTGGGTGCCCACCACCTAACTTTATCAAACCTTAACATTTTGACCTATTTACTATTTTTTTAAATAATAAAAGATTACAACTATACTTGAAGTCTCCTGTGCACCCCTTCTCTAAGCCATCCTACAGGTGGCCATCATCCAAAACCTGATGTTTGTCACCCTCCTTCATGTTCTATACTACTCCTCATGTAAGTGTCTTATGTGTCTATCTTTGTTTAATTTGTTTTACTTTTTTAATTTACATCCAAATTAGTTAGCATACAGTGCAACAATGATTTCAGGAGCCCTTTACCCATTTAGCCCATTCCACCTCCTACAACCCCTCCAGTAACCCTCCGTTTGTTCTCCATATTTAAGAGTCTCTTATGTTTTGTCCCCCTCCCAGTTTTATACTATTTTTGCTTACCTTCCCTTATGTTCATCTGTTCTGTGTCTTCAAGTCCTCATATGAGTGAAGTCATATGATATTTGTTTTTCTCTGATCTTTGTTTTACATGCTTTCTATAAATGTTTACATATTCAATTTTGAGGGAGAGAGAAAGAGGGAGCGAGCACAGGAGGAGTGGAGAGAGAGGGAGAGAGAGAGAATACCAAGCTGACAGTGCAGAGCCGGACAGGGGCTCCATCTCGCGAACCATGAGACCATGACCCGAACTGAAATCAAGAGTCAGACACTGAATCCATTGAGCCACCCAGGCGCCCTGTTTTATATGCTTTTAAGTTTTACACAAATGGCATCCTATCGTCTCTATTCTTCTGTCATTTGCTTTTTGTCATTCAACATTATGTTTTGGGGATTTATCCGTGTTAATACATGTAATTCTAGTCCATTCATTTAAATTTCTGTATGATGTTCCATTGTATGGCTATACCATAAATTATTTGTCCATTCCTGATGATCATTTAGGTCATTTCCCCTTTTTTACCCAAGTACTAACAGTGTTGCAATCAACATTCTTCTATAAATCTCCCATGCTGATGCGACACTTTCACTAGGTTATATGCCTAGAAGTGGAATCTGACTGAAAGTGGTCATAACTAGGTACAAAGTAGTATGGGAGGATTTGCGTCTATTATCCTTGCTTATACTTGTTTTGATCAGACTTAAAATTTTGGTCAACATGATGAATGGGTAATGGTATCTCATGGTTGTTTTAATTTGTAGTTTGTCAGTGACTGGGGACCTTGAGCATCTCTTATGTGTTTATTGGTAATTAATGACTATCGTTTTATGTTTTGCCTATTTTCTATTTTTTTCTTGCTGAGTTGTAGTGTTTTTTTAAACTCTGGATACGAGGCTTTTATCAATGGTCGGTTTCCAATATTCCCTCCCAGTGTCTCTCTTAATCTTTGTTTATGGAGACATTCTTCAAAAAAAGTCAGTTTAAAATTTAATGTTAGTGTAGTCAAATGTGCCACCATTTTCCATTATGGTTTTTCCCTTTATACATTGTCTAAGGAATAATTCCTTAGCCCTTAAATCAGAAATGCTTTCCTCTATTTCCTTATAAATGTATTACATTTTTGCTTTCATGTAGAGCTTTTTAATGCACTGACAATTGATTTTTGTGTGTGATGTGTTTTTATTCTTCTCCGTCTGGATAACCAATGGTCCATCCCTCTTCTGCTCTGTAATACCAAACTTTCACTCAAGGATGGGATATTTTAGTTGTTGTCCTCCAGTCTTTGGGTCTATTTTTCTATTCCTGCACTGGTACCACCTCTCATCACTGCTGTAACACTCTAAGAAGTCTTGATATCGGGCAAGGCTAGTTTCCTACTTTTTTTTTTTTTTTTCAAAACTATCTCTCTTTATCCTTTGTCCTTTGCTCTTCTGTATAAAACTGAAGATCAGCTTGTCAAATGCTATCAGTTAATGAATAGACTAGACCCATAACTCCATTCATCTGAGCTAGTTTAATTTTGCTCTGACTGCTATTACTGCACTAAGCGATAAAGAAATGCCAGACACGACTCTAAGTGTTTTATAAACATTGAGTCATTTAAACCTCACCCAACCCTGTGAGGTAGGTACTAATTATTATTCCCTTGTTCTAGTTGAAGGGACTGGGATTGATGATATTAGGTAGTGTGGCCAAGGTCCCTGGGTTATTATGGGGCACAGCCAGAGCACACCTGCTTAAACTCCTTCTAATCACACTCCAGGCCTTATCTGGACATACAAAGCTTCAGAAAATATTTTGCACTTACTGACCATGCAAGCAAACTAAAATTACTATCCTCTTTATTTTACCAAAGAAGAAACTAAAGCAAAGACAAGGTACATGATTTGTCTGATACCCTATACAATGTCCACCACAGAATGGAACTCAAGTCCTTTGACTTTCCCTGTGTGAAAACCCACCCCTTCCACTGCTACCCCCTGGTGTCCCACCAGCTCTTGCCACTGTGTTTTCCAGGCCAGACACCTGGAATGCACAAGTAAGAGGCTGCAGTGAAATCCTAGTCTCCACGGAATGCTACTGAGCCCTCAGTGGGCCATGGCAATGAGCAAGTGGAAATCAACTCTAGAGGTGAAATGGCTTCGTCAGCCTACGGTTCCTGGGATGCTCAGGGACACTTTCACTTCATTCTGGAAAACTAGTAGTGAGGTGGGGGTGGAGACTGACACAACAGAGATGTCTCCTACCTCTGACAGAGCTTGCCAAATGGCAGAGCTTGCACATTTTTAAGGAAATGCATGAAGGAGGTTGTAAATGCTGGCAATAGTGAGGCCAAGTCTGTAGGAACAGATTACTAGAGAAGTAATTGAATAAGAAAACATCGGGTAGGAGCTTTGAAGGTAGCCAAGAGAAAAACATGCCATACAGAGATACTCACCGACCTAGGCTGCTGGTTGGAGGACAGACCCCGTCAGCAGCAGCTTTCCCTATAAATTTGACTCGGCCACCGCACATTCAATGACATTGAGCAAGTCATTCCAGACAGCCTGGGCATCTCCATTCCCTTCTCTGTGAGAGGAGGCCCATGAGGGGCTTTTACTAAGGTGAGGAAATCCGTGTAGTCTGGAAGAAAGAATGCAAGTCCATTGATGGGCTCTTGCTCTGCAAGGGATATGGGGACACCTAACCTTTTGAAGGCTAGAAGTGAGGAGGGCAGTGAAGAGTCACAAAATAAACAAAGTGTACGTTGGGTTCATCTAAGGACAGTTTGTATGCCTGAGAGCTTGATCTCCTCCCACGTTTTTCTTTCTCTGTTTTTTACTGCAAACAAGTTTTTACTGCAAACAAATTCGGCAAGATGCGTATTTTCTCCACATGTCAGTCCTTCATCTCTGCTGTTAGGATTATGGTACTGCCGGTCCTCACGGGGGACAGCACATGTGAAGGCTAACATGAGGTACTATGAAGTCAACACCTACAGCGAGTAGAGGAAGGTGAGGAAGACTGGAAGTGGGATTAGAGGGCGCTCTTGGGTGGTCTCGGCTCCTCCTTCACAGCTGCAGGGGCTGGAAAAACATTGCAAGCCAGCCCCACACCTCAGAAGAATTATAACGCTGGCCAGAGGCTCCTTCTAGAGCATTCTATGCTGGCCCAGCCCTGCCCTCTGGAATGAGTCTGTTTCCTACTGGTTTTCATATTAATGAGGTAATTATTGTGTGTGTTTACACACCTGTGCCTTATTCTCAGCCTCTCTTAATTCTTCTCCAAGCAACGTGGTTCCCTTTGCCCTTCTTCTAGCAGGAAGGGATTCAAAGGAAACGTGGAGAAAAGAAGGTTTTCCTTTCTTTAATTTTAGCTTTAATTCCTGACTTTATCTTTGGTCATAATATTTATAGTCTCAGCCACCATAATAGTAGCCACTATTTACTATATTTTCTGAGTATCACTCAGATCTCAGATAATCAAATGAAATTTCAAACCGTTCTCACATGTACCTTGCTCTTCCAGATAATATATGAGCAAATGAGACCACAACCCTATGGATTCTGTAACCAGCACGACACCCAGTGGGCAAACTTGGGGCAGTAGGCATTGGGCTGGTGTTCTTTGAGTTCTGCACATAGTAGGAGCTGTGGCCACATGATAGGTTGGCAATGAAGCAACAGCCAGAGCCAAGGTCATGAATCGTGATTTACTCAGTTACTGAGCCAAGGATTATACAGCATTAGCTATAAGGAGTTTTTACAGTAAGGAGCACTGTAAAGCAAGAAATGAAGATGTACTAGACGGGATCCCTTCCCTCAAAGACTTCCCTCACTGGCGGTGGAGATCACGCCTGTTGTGTGCACACACACGCACACATGCAAAAAAGTAACCAGACTTCCAAAGTGTGATGTCTTATAAGTGACATAAACCCAGTGCTCTAGGCCTGAAGAGGGGAGAGAAGTCAGGGACAGCCCCCTGTAGAAGTGAGGACCTTTAGACCCTAAGAGATTCAGAGTTGAAAGTGAGGGACACGAATCCAAGAAAGATGGCTAGAATACAGGATTCATAAGGAGGAGCGGTAAGAATAGAAATAGACGAGGAGAGAAGGTTTGTATGCTGGGTTAAAGATTATGCCTTTATCGGGTAGGTCATAAGGAGCCACTGAAAAACCTCAAGGAAGAGAAGTCTTTGTTGAGGACTTGGGGAAGAGAGGAAGCCATCCATCAGATAAGACTATAAAAGAAACACAAGTTTGAAAAGATATACTGAGTAAGAGTCCAGGGTGAAGAGGGAAGACAGCTGAGGAAGGGCCCTTGATGTATCTGAAGCTAAGCTGAAGTGGAAGGGCTGCTCTGGGAACCAAGTGGGGAGAAGGGAAAATGGCACCCGGGGGTAAACAGAAGGGAATTTCCTTGTAGCATAGGAGGATCCTGCGCTTCACAGGCCCAGGCGGCGGATCCCAGTAGGAGAAGACAGGACTCCAAGTGAAAGGCTGTCTCTGCTGGCTCTGCAGGTTCCTGGCAGTGTGGCTTCGTCAAGTAGTGTAACCTGTGGGAGGCTTTGCCTTCTCACAGCTGAGATGGCGGTCATTGCTCCCGCCTTCAAAGCGACTGAGGTAAAGAGAAGTGTGGGTATGTGTGTCTGTGAAACATTAGGGATGGGGTTTTAATTGTCTTCTTCATGTGGGGCTGGGGGGACAAGGTGCCACATGCTGACTACGTGCTGAAGGACGTCAGGGCACACAACCCTGGTTTGTGCTAGTGCTTCTATGGAGAAGGTGACCAGAAACGCTGAGTGGAGGTTGTGTGGGCAGGAACCTCTCTAACGGGAGCACTTTGGTTCCCTGTAGATAGAAAATGGGCCACGTTACTGAACAGGGAGAAAAGCTGGGAGTCAGATGATACTTGACTGTTGGGAGGGGGGTCAGCGTACTGAATGTAGTGCTTTGAGGAGCCCCTTGCCCTCACTCCTGACCCTGAGAAAAATTTACCAAAGGTGTTGGGGCTTTAAGAAACGTTAACATTAGGGAGGTTGTGGAAAATGCAAGAGAAGCCTGGGGCTGGGGCCAGGAGGGACTGCCCTAAGGATCCGGTGCCTCCAGGTGAGGTTTCCTCTTCAGACCAGGATAACCTCCGGCCTCACTGCTTCCACCCCCAAATGGCTCTTCTGAGCTCTTCCTGACCCCTGGGAAACATCCCCAACACCTGGTGGTTGCTGACCTGCTTCTGGTCCATTATATCCTCCTCTTTAAAAAAACAAATTTTAAGTCAGTGGAAAGCGTATCTTTTCCCTAATGGGGTGGCATCATAAGCCTACTTTCCATGAAGCAGTTAGAAGTGAGCAAAGAACACAAGCAGTGGAAACTCTCATTCTAAACGTACAGCTGTTCCAGAGCAAGAACCATGCTGCACGGCCTGCCTGCCCGAAAATCCTGAGCACCTGACATGGCATTCCCAAATCCTTGAGGACTCCAGAGGCCATGTGCCCCGGGAGACCCCCAGGATTCTGACAGCAGAGGAAAGCTAACCAGTGACCCAGCTTCTGCCCCAAACCAGCATCTCCTGAAAGGGGGATGTGCCAGCTAGCACCAGACACTCTGTTTCAGTCCCTATCCTTGAGTTTTCTGGCCATCCATGGGACATAGATACCTTCCAGGTAACAAAATGCCCTTCATGTCCAAAAGAATGACCTAGAGTTGTAACAGACAACACAGTCCAAAGTTACTGAATGATACCAAACTGCAACTCTTGGAATTTGACTTTGCAGGCTATGGATGTTTCAAACTAATACGACACATGTGCTATTTATTTATTTATTTATTTAAGAGAGAGGCTTGATCCCATGATCCTGGCATCATGATCTAAGCCAAAATCAAGAGTTGGACGCTCAACTGAGCCACACAGGCGCCCCATATGCTAATTCTTAAATAAGAAAACTACCATGCCTACCACCAGATGGTTCAGAGAATGACCAGGTTAATCAAGGATTGAAAGGGGCTGGTGAATATTGACTTTATGAACTGAAAATGTAAATTAGAAGCAATGCCGTGGGCCAAAGGAGGCAGAAGGTAGATATATACAGAAGTAGATAATTAATTAGGTTTTGGCTACTATTAAGAAACCAACACAGGCCGAATCTCATTATAACTGACACCATTAGACTAGAAATCTGGGTATTAGCAAGATTATTCAAAAGTCCCTGGTTGGCCCCTTTGTGTATAAGGCAACGGACAGATTGCTGGTGCCCTAGTCTGAATGATAAATTGACTCTCCCTCAGTTCTCTCCTTAACTAGCTGACAAGTCCCTGCTTACTGACTCAGTCTGTACATCTGTCAAATGGGGACAGTAACGCCTGACCTGCCTCCTACTGGAGAAAACGAGAAAACGATGCCATATCACCACAAACCTAGTAAAAACTAGCATTTGTACTCATGTAGTACTGACAAAGCATTTTCAAATAGTTCAGCCCCTTTGATCCTCATAATAAGCAGTGGTGAAGACTCTTTCAGACACCAGACACCCTTTACATGACGTATTTTGCAATGTCCTCTTTACTAATACAAAGTGAAATTAACTGAAAATAAGCTTCAGTACACATATGATTTTTTAAAAGATAAGTTTTTGATAAAAGGAAAATTATTCATTAAATATGCACTCGGGAACTCAACCCGGTTCTTCTGAGGCCACTGCCATTATCTTTCCAGAATCCTCCTCTTAAGTTATTTTTTAAATTAAAAACAACCAAAATTAAATGTTGTTTAAGAATTCCCTAAGGCCATCATGTTTCTCTTCTCCAAAACTAAGACAATATTGCTTTTTCATCACAGTACCTTGTTCTAGCAATCCTGGCCTTGCTGTATTGGTCAGTTCTACTACAGTGACAAATAATCCTCCAATTCTCAGTTGCTTACAGCTGACTTACTCATATTACTGAAGGTTGTGGGTCGGCTGCCGCTCTGTCAAGGGTGTGGCTCAGCTCCAACCTGTAAGCCAGCTGCTGGTCTGCACCATGTGTCCTTGTCCTACGGGGATTCAGGCTGAAGGATCACGGGGTACGTTACGCCCATGGCAGAGCAAAAGAGCCAGACAGCCGGTGATAACCCACAATGCCTCTCAGAGCGTCTGTTTCAAGAATCTGCACATAGTCACATGGCAACAATCAGAGATGTACAATCCTCTTACAGGGAAGGGGAGGTGAACAATTGCAAAGTGCAATGCAATCTGTCATAACTGATCAGATCAATTATGGGCCCCCAGGAAGTCCTGCTAACAGACTTGAGCTGGCACATGGAAACACTTGCTTGCCATCCTTCTTGAGCCCAAGGGTCACAGATTCAGTCATTAATGGGAAGGGTAGAGACTGTGGCAAAGAAAAGAAGTCTTACCTCATTTAAAAGAGCAGCTACATGGGGGCACCTGGATGACTCAGCTGGTTAAGTGTCCTACTCTTGATTTTGACTCAGGTCATATATGATCTTGTGGTTCATGAGATCGAGCCCTGCACTGGGCTCTGTGCAGAGCTTGCTTGGGATTCTCCCTCTCCCTCTCTCTGCCCCTCTTTTCTCTCTAAATAAATAAATAAACATTATAACAATAAAAAATAAAGGAGCAGCCCCTGTCAGCCCTAGGAAGTGGTACAATGTGCAAATGAACACCCAAGTCCTTTGATCTCTCAAGAAAAGTCAGAAAATCTGATATTTGTGTAAAACCTATTTTTAAAATTTTTGGAAACTCTTTTCATTAAAAAAAAAACCATGACTCTGCAGACCAAACAGAGCATCCCAAATCCAAATTTGGATCACAACTTAAAAGTTTTCATACTGTGCTTTAGGGAAGTTTTAGGGATGTGACAAACTGGACAGGGGCTGCTGTCCCAGGAAGGAGGTGAACAGATTTCTTATTCATTTCAGTGACTCAGAGAGAGTCAGTGCTCACCTGGCCCAGAGTCACTCAGACTCCATTAATTGACTCAGGGCTCAGGTCATGGTGTTACTCGTGGCCTTTGGTTTTCCTGTCCTGGGTTTGGCTGTCTGAGCTGTGCCACCTCCCAAGAGACACCTTTCAGGCTGATTGACTTAAAAATTAGAGCTCAGATGGCAAAAGAAGGGGGGAATAATAGGGCGAGAGATTGCACTCATTTGCCTCTTTAAATTTTAATATGGAGTGCGATTTGTTAACAAGGGGGAGGTCCCGAGGTACTGAGGGGTATCAATAATTCAGCAGAGGCTGTCAAGCTGCAAATAGCTGCATGGTGCCCAGCTGATGCTCCTGCTGGTGACACTGGCTACCCTTTCAAGCTTTAAGAGAAAGGGCCAGGTTTCCATCATCCAGCCCATTTCAGTCCTGTCTTTCCCTAGCTCCCGGTTCCTCGTGGAACTAGAGGCGACTCTACTGGAGGCTGTGACCATGTACAGACCCCGAGGATAAGAGTCCATAATGCTAAACTGATCGCAGGTTAAACATAAAAGTTCCCTAAGGACAATGGTCAATGGAGCTCCCGTTTGGTAGGATCTGTAGTGCTAAGGCCATCTCCCAATCACATGAGTTTACTGCCCAGGACTTAATAGAGCCCTATCCCCCAGCCCCAAGATGAACATCACTCCTTCCTGTGTGCCAGATCTCATTTCTCCCCCTTCTTTAAGAAACTTAACAGAAGACCATAGGGGAAGGGAAGGAAAAATAAGTTAAAAACAGAGAGGGAGGCAAACCATAAGAGACTCTTAAATACAGAGAACCAACTGAGGGTTGATGGGGGTGAAGGCTTGGGGGTGGGGGGTGAAATGGGAAATGGGCATAGAGGAGGGCACTTGTTGGGATGAGTACTGGCTGTTGTATGTCAGTGATGAATCACGGGAATCTACTCCCGAAGCCAAGACTACACTGTATACACTGTATGTTAGCTAATGGGACAATAAATTTAAAATAAAATAAAATAAAATAAAATAAAATAAAATAAAATAAAACTCAAAACTCACCTGGACCTGGTCACTGAGTTTCTTGGATGATAGCACCCCTTAGCCAGGGCAGAGGGACATAGTGGGTCCCAGCCTAAGATACTGGAGTATGCAGCCCTAGAATCACATAAATCCATACATCCCCTCCCACCAAGATATAGGCCTTTGGGCAAATTTCTAAAGTCTTTGAGCTTCAGTTTTTTTCATTTTTTAAAACAAGGATAAAAATACTTATCTCATTTAAGGATCAAATAAGATAGCATATGTAAATTTATTATGATTATTATTACAACTTTCTGAATGTGTCTCCAGTTGTCTCCTTCTTCACCCTCTACATGTTGCCACTTGAGGCCAGATGTCCCACGGGTGACACGGGGCATCTTTAGACCGGAGCACCAGTGATACAGCTTCTGTTTTTGATCAGGAGGAGTCGAAATAGAATTAATGCCAGCCAAATGGTAACAGGGGCTGCTTTGGGCCTTTGTCCTAGAAAAGCGAGTGATAATCAAACACACAGTGTCAATAAACTCAGCTTTCTTTGGAAGGCCCACCAAATGTCAGTCCCAACGGGCATTTAGCAATGTCAAGACGGCATTCATTTCCTATCATTGTTGCTGGGCAGACACAAAGCTTTGGATCCTAGACAGTCTCTTCACATAGCAGGACAGGTCAAATAATGTGGAGAGAGCAGGAAAGGGGGCAAATGCTAACCCAGTGGGTTCTGCTTAATGTTCCACATTGGCTGGGATGGATTTCATAAAACATTAGCAGCTGATGCTATTAGCCAGCAGTAGGTCTGGGAAATGCTGTTCAATATTTTTCCCATTTCTGAGTGAAAGAGAGAGCTGAGAGAATAATACTGTAATAAGGAAAGCTTTGCTCCTGGCAAAGGGCATGTCCTTCCCCCCCATGTTATTTGGTCACTTGCTTGAGAACAGGAAACAAAAGCAGAGCTGGGGATGAGGGTGAAGCAGAGGGAAGCATTTGTCCCTTAGAGTAAGGTAAAAATGTTTGTCTACAGTTTTAATAATTTGCTCTTCTATATTATAATTTTGGCCAATTTAATGCTTCAGTAAAGTGTGAAGTCCCTATATCACTTTGAGAAGTCGTGTCATGTGGAATAAAGGGGTGGAAGAACATCAGAGAGTTTTCTTCTCCCCCATTCACACCTTTGCTGGTTCGTTAGTCAAGGAGGCGACTCTTACCTTATCCCCTGGTCCAGGATTTCCAGGTAGTGAACATGAATGGAGTCTAGTGCAGAGTGGCAGTGAGAAATGTCAGGAAGGACGGACAATAAGCCCTCTTGTTTCCTAAAACATACATAGGAAGATACAGAACACAAAGAATACGCGGCTGGTAGGAATAAAGGGGAGGGCAGACAGGCTGATGCTGGGGTTATGCGTTCATAGTCATATAAAGAAAATCCAAATATGAAGGACAAAGTCCAAATATGGTCTGAATATGCCATGATTTTTTACTTTTACTTTTCCTGGAAAGTCTTCTGTGTTCAGAAACATCTCTACTGGCCTGTCACAGTGCCTATAATTCCATCAGGAAGTTGAATGTTTTAGTTTACAGGGAACTTCCACTTGGAAAAAAACACTACATATTGTCTTTGACTTACGACAAATTAGGGTGGATTTCTCAATCTGTCCAGTGTGTCCATTCCTCTGCCACTACTTTATTTTCACTTTTGCCATTGTTGCTAGGTTAGTTTGACAGCCTTTTTCCTCACTGGCCTCCCTGCCTCTGATCAATGTCCCTTTAAGCCCCTTGTCCACAGACCAGACCAAATGGTCTCTACTAAAGGCTAGTCCATACCTCATCCACCTGCTTCAAACTTCAAAGGCTTTTTAGCGTTTTCAGAAAACAGACTGATTTGAATGATACGGATTGCAACAGTCTCTGTTGACCTCTCCAAACTCACAACTCACCCCATCATCACCCCCACTCTGTGAACTGTTTACAGCTCCTGCTCTTGTCCCCAGCCTCTGTACGTGGAGTTCTGTCTGCCCCGTGTACCCTTCCTGCTCTGCTACCTCCCCTGGACATGCCCTATGAAAGCTTCTGGTCTGGATATGGGGCTTCTCCGATGGATTTCCATGGGATTCTGCACAAATCTCTACCACAGCACACGTTATTCTATTATTGTTATGGTGGTCTCATTGTCTGTATCTCCATGTAGACTGCATAGTCCTCGAATGTTGACTTTACTTATGTCTCCCTGGCATCTACCCATGGCATAAGGTGGTTCACATTCAATGATTTTTGGATGAATAAATGCATTACTATAATAAGAAAACTAAAGCTCAAAGGAGTGTCACTCAAGCTGTTTTATTACATGAGTCAGACAGGTACCTATAGTTTTTCTAGTTAAGATATTAATCTTTTCTTCCTAATCAAGACACAAAATTGTCTACATGACAGAAGATCCCATAATTGTAGTTAATGAGGTTGTGAAGGATTGGGAGGAAATATTTGTGACATATATAAAAGGCAATGGATTAGGAGCCACAATATCTAAACAGCACCTCTACTTCAATAAGAAAGCATACCATCAACCTTGTATAAAAATAAGGAAAGATAAATATTCCATTTGTAAATAAGGAAGAAAGCATGTAAAAAGATTCCCAGTCTCAGCAACAAATCAATAATCACTTTTCACCCAACCAAATTGCTAAAAATGAAAAAGATTGATGAACTCCAGTGATGGTGATGGCATTAGGGAACGGGCTTTCTCTTACACTAGTAATAAAATTGTAAATTGAAACACTTTAAAAAATTTTTTATTTAATTTTTTTGAAGCCATTCTTATTATCAATCAAAATTTAAATACATATTCCCTAGGACCTAGTATAATAGTTTTCTGTGGCTCCTATTTCAAATTACTACCAATTTAGTTGCTTAAAACAACACAAATTTATTATCTTTCAGTTCTGTAATTCAGAACAATGAAATAAGTCTCACTGACTGAAAATCAAGGTATTGGCAGGATTATACTCCTTTCTGGAATGTGAAGTTGTAAGGGGAGAATCTGTTTCGTTCATTCTACCTTCTAGAGAGCACCCGCATTCTTTGGCTGGTGGACCTCTTCCTCCATCTTCAAAGCCAGGAACTTTGGGCATACTCCTTCTTACAGCATGATCTCTCTGGTTCTGTGTTCTTTGTTTTTTCCTTCCTTCCTTCCTTCCTTCCTTCCTTCCTTCCTTCCTTCCTTCCTTCCTTCTTTTCTCCCTCCCTCCCTCCCTCTCTTTCTTTCTTCTTTCTTTTCTTTCTTTCTTTCTTTCTTTCTTTCTTTCTTTCTTTCTTTCTTTCTTTCTTTCTTTCATAGCGTGCGGATGGGGGCGGGGGCGGGGAGGAGCAGAGAAGGGTAGAGGGAGAGAATCTTAAGCAGGTTCTATGCCCAGCACAGAGCCCAAAGCAGTGCTCAATCTCAGGATGGTGAGATCATGACCTGAGCCAAAACCAAGAGTCAGACACTTAACCAACTGAGCCATCCAGGGTCCCCTCACTTCTTCTATTTTTAAGGACACTTGTGATCATATTAGGTCCATTTCTGACTAAGAATCTTAATTCCACCTGCAATATTAGTTTCCCTTTGCTGTGCAACCTAACATATTCACAGGCCCTAGGGATTAGGAGATTAGACATTTTGGGGGGGAAAGGCATTCATTATTTTACCTACCACTCCAAGAAGTTCCACTTTTGGCAATATACCCTATAGAAATATACATATATGTATATGTATATGTGCCCAAAACTGTATGATCAAAAAATTGGTATTGAAGTAGTGTTTTTAATAGTAAAAAAATGGAAAAAGGTAAAAAGGAAAAAAAAAACACCTATCCATAAAAAGGAGAATAATTATATAAACCTATGTGATGGTTAATTTCATGTGTCAATTTGACTGGCCCATGGGTACTCAGATATTTGGTCAAACAGTATTTAAAGTGTCTCTGTGAGAGTGTTTTTGAATGCAATTAACATTTAAATTGGTAGACTGAGTAAAGCAAGTGGGCTTCTCTAATGTGGGTGGTCCTCATCCATCACTTGAAGGCCTGAATAGAACAAAAACGCTAGGGGGTGCCAAGTGGCCGACTCAGGTCATGATCTCGTGGTTTCATGAGTTTGAGCCCCGAGTTGGACTGTGCACTGACAGTGTGGAGCCTGCTTGGGATTCTCTCTCCCTCTCCCTCTCTCTCTCTCTGTCTCTATCTCTATCTCTCTCTCTCCCCGCCTCCCCCCCATCTCTGCCCCTCCCCTGCTGGCACTGTCTCTCTCCCAAAATAAATAAATTAACTTAAAAAGAAAAGAACAAAAAGGCTAACTTTTCCCATAGTGAAAGAGAATTTCTCTTGCCTCATGGCCTTCTAACTAGGCCATAGGTTTTTCCCTGCCTCCAGACTCACACTGAAATATCAGCTCTTCTTCGGTCTCGAGCCTGCAGGCCTTCAGACTGGAACTAAACCACTCGCTCTCCTGGGTGTCCAGCTTGCTTAAGTCACCCTGAAGATCTTGAGACTTTCTAGCCTCCACTATCATGTGCACTACTTCCTTATAGTAAATCTCCCCCGTCTCTAACTCATACATACTATTGGTTCTGTTTCTCTGGAGAATTCTGATTAATATATCCTATAGAAAAAGCACGCAGCCATAAGAAATAAGAAGGCAGAGCTTTGTGGACCAACGTAGAAGGATTTTCATGGGATAGAGTTATATGAAAAAGGGAAAGGTTGAGTCTGATCTAATTTGTATAAAAGTCGAAAGGGACATTTATAAATATATAAACACACCCACCTCTCTATATAAATGCATAGAAAAAGGACTGAATGCTATATATTGGATGCATAACAATGATTATCTCTGTGATTGGGAGTTGGATGGGGGCCTGGTGGTGAAAGGGGTTTCCATCTATACTTATTTCAACTGTTTGACTCTCTTACACGACAAAGTATATATGAATTATTTGTGTGATTTAAAAAAACTAAGACCATCAAAACTCAAAGAAAGAATCCATTTGTCCCAACTAATCAAATTTAAAAGAAATAGGCTTACAAGCTGCAATACCCATGAATTTACAAGGAGGAAGGTTTCTTTCTAGTGACTGGAATACCCCTATCTATTATCAAGAGAATATTTTTCTAATAAAAAAAATATGTAAGAAGCCAAATCAGTGAACAGAAGGGACGTGTTAAGCATGAAATCGGAGCACATAAAGTCAGATGTCCTTGAGGGATGTTTTATCTTAGCTGAGGTTTTTAACTCCAATGAATTATCCAATTGACCCTAACACTTGGGCCTGTAGGCACAGCCTCTCTTTCTGATAATAGCTGTCTCTCTCTGCTCTGAAGAGTCACTTGAGAATTACTGGCAAACTCTCACTCTCCCACTGTCATTTTGAGAATCTCCATTAGATCCACCTTTCCTATTTGCACAAAGCACTTGCACTGTGTCCACTCTCTTTCTTAACAGATTCTATCAGACCATCTTCCATCTCTTATGCTGTTTTTCGTTTCTTGGCAGTGGAGAGAAGGTCATTTGCATTCCCCCAGTAAACACAGAATAGAATGGGTAACCTCATTTTCTGCCAAACAACCATGTCCATTCATAGTGGGGCTTTTTCTCAGTCTCCCCAACCTTGTCCCTAGATCTGTGCTTTTAACTTACTTTGGGAAACTGAACTTCTATTGATTCAACTGAATCATCTTCCTGGTTATAAGACCTTGGGTCATGTCATTACTCTTTGCCATAATTGTTTGTTTATTTCTTTTGATCTAAGATAAGGAAGTCAGGGCAGTAAAACAGGAATACTCCTCAACTTTTGCCACCTTGCAGTGCCACTGAGAGATTAAAATGAGGAAACCCTCACCCATTCAATGAATGTTTGCTGAGGTCTTTTGCTCTGCCCAGCTCCATGCTTGGTTCTGGGGATGCATAAAAGAATCAGACAGTCTCTGCCTTCATAGTGCTCACAGTCTCATGGGAAATACATCTCATGAACAACTGCAATACAGAATAGTAAATGGTAACACAGGGTGTTATACTACACCCTGGAGGGGGTAGGGTTAAGAAAGACTTGGGGAGATAACTCTTGAGCAGAATCTTGAAGAAAGAGCAGGAAATAGGACAAGGTGAGAAAGGCATTCAAGACCAAAGGGACAGCGTGTGAAAGCCATGGAAGAAGGGACAGGATGGCAAGAGTCTGATTGGACATAGGACATGGTAGATTAAAGATAGCCCTAAATTCTTTGACACACCTCTCGAGGGAGGGTTACATTTGAATGTGGGTGGGCTCTGTGACTGCTTGACCAATGGAAGTAATGTTGTGCCACTTTTCAGGCCCAGGCCTTAAGAGACCTGCATATTCCACTTCCTGTCTCTTGGAACACTGTTGGAACCCAGCTACCACACTGTACTGTGAAGAAGCCCAAATAGAGACGAACTGAGGCTCCCTGGTCAAATGCCCTGGGTAAGCAACGTGCTGACAACCAGCCCCAGCCTGTCAGCCACGTGGGTGAGTCGTCTTGGAAATGGATCCAGTCCAGGTGGAGCAGGTTTGGTGAGTAGAGGAGGGAGGGTGGGCGTTGGAGGGGAAATAATAGGTTCAGGCTGGGACCTATTGAGTTTGAGGGGCGATGGGTTATCCTGGTACAGACAGATGGTGTAGTGGGACTTGTAGATCTGAAGCTGAAGAGAGAGACTTGCAAAGGATTGTTGACAGGAGGAGAATGCATGACCAAGGATCCAAATACTTATGGGAAATACACATGGTGAGAAGAGAAGGCTCAAGGGAGACAATCGCAGCAAAGGGGTATACAGGAAAAAACAAGTCTATGAAGAAGCCTCTGAAGAAATAGGAGAGGGAAGTGGTGCAGAAAGTCCACTCTTTCTGCTACTAAGGAGCAGCACTTTTGATCACAAAGAGGAGGCTCTGCAGAGCAACACAGGTTCATGCTTCACACTGAGCACG
This sequence comes from Leopardus geoffroyi, assembly GCF_018350155.1. Lineage (NCBI taxonomy): Eukaryota > Metazoa > Chordata > Mammalia > Carnivora > Felidae > Leopardus > Leopardus geoffroyi. Next base: position 45,355,773 of record NC_059338.1, on the reverse strand, counting down.
AATCGACTCCAGGCAAGCCTCCACGCTAGGCAAGCCTGGGCTCCCTGGGTCCTGCTTTATTACTTACAGGGGGAAATAAACTCAGGCTGAAACTGGAAGCATTACAACCTGCACGCCAATCACACGAAATCCTTCTTCCCCTCCTCTCCCTAGCTATTCGAGCTTCCCCTTACAAAGCCATCAGGGCTTCTCCCTGTCTGGCAACACACGGGGAGTGCCCTTTGAGAAAAGGACAGGAAGCCAAGAAGTGCATTGGTGTTCTGCCTCTGAGCTAAGCATGCAAAGAGGCCTCTTCCATTTTTGTGAAGCTTTTCTTCTCCAAGCTGCACACCTAAACAGATGGGGGAGCAATGGTTTATTGATGCAGGGGCGCAGTAACTGTAGGAAAGAGCGGATGAATATTTCATGGGCACCAGTAGCAGTTAATAAATCATGAGGTGCTACAGCCGAGTGGGCCGCTCATTCCGCCCTGGACAATGGTTGCTCAGCTCTAGTCAAGTGGAACCTCCTTTTCTGGCAAGTCCAATCTGTCCTGAGTGCTGCAGGGAAGCTTGTGTGTCATTTCTGTGGTCCTTGATTTCTCAATTCAATACATACTGAGGATGGCTAGCAGTTCTATTTTTAGCGACTGCCAACTCCATGGTTATGACGTAGGGAAATTCACAGAAAATTAGCTTAGGAATCAGGAGACTGGGCTTCTGGTCCCAACTCTGCTAGCTGTGTGACACTGGACAATATACTTAATCTCTCTGAATAATATTTTCCCATCTCTAAAATGAAGGAACGGATGGATTGGTAATCCTGAAGTTTCCTGTCAGTTTTGTGATTGTATGAAACAGTGGGTTTCTTGAAGTTACAGTCATTGACTCATGATGTTGGTGATTGTTTCATAAATAATTATTGATAAAAGTGTGTGTGCTGTGTGTTTTGTTCATAAGGAGCATTGACAACCTCCCTTCTGTGTCTAGAGACAAGAAGCATTTACGCTTAACCTTTTGCTTTTTAATGTTTATCATTTATTTCCAACCTACCAGGATAAAAACCCACTTTATGCAGCTGATACGCCTAACTTTTGAAAAAGACAGAACACAGACCTACTCAGTCATTAGCTTTGGCAACAGTACCATTTGGCCAGGCTCAGTATCTGACGTCCATTTATTTATCTATTTATGATTTAAAATTTTATATCCAAAAGTTAATTTTATCTGAGTATACTGGTAATGAAAACAGCAATGGCTGGTCACATAAACAGAAGTTTCAGCATTGTTAAAATTGCCAGTTTTAATAACAAAAATAACACTACCACCGTTGAATGTTTACTCTGTGTTAACCTTTTATAGAGTATTTTACAAACATTATTCTTGTTATTTCTCATTAGTCCCCAAATAATGGCACACTGATAAGAAAATTGGGCTGAGAAAGATGAATTTCCTTGCCCAAGGTCACCCAATTAGCGAGTGGCTGAGAAGAGATTCAAACCCTAGCCTGTCTGATTCCAAACACACTATTATTGTAACAATACATAATAGCTAAAATTTACATTGGATTTACTATGAACTAGAAAGTAAGCAGCTCACCCATTGGGATAATCTCCATCTTTCATCTTCTTTGAGCTTTTCTGCAACCTTGTAAGTTGTAGAACATGGATAATAATGCAAATGATTCTTATCTATAGAAATGCAAATAAATTGATTATCGCCCTATGGGTGGGCACATCTTGCATCTATTCGTAAATTCATTTCTGAAGTCGGGTCCCCCCTATTTCTATGTGGTTCTTGGAGTTCTTTAAGCCAGCTGGAATGACTTATTGGTTCCTTCATTTATTAAATTAAACACAATATTTGACATGTCTTCATCTTACATTTGTAGGACAGCCATGATTTTACTTTCTTTTTTTAAATATTCTTTAACAATATGTAGCACGCACACACTCACAGGATTCTCAGAGAGGCGGAGAGGGACGCAGTTCTGCAACGCAGCTGCTGCTGGTGGTGTATGTGAGCACAGCAGGAGATGAGAGGCCAGGATGCCTCTTCGGGCTTTTCCACCCCTCCTGTGATATGGTGGGGCGTGTTGCTAACTAAGCTGGTGGCAATCAGTGGCTTGGCCGCTCTGCCTCTGGGCGGCCTGTCTAATGATGGCTCCTCCACCTCTCATTGCTGAAGCTGCTGCCAAAGCATCACCTAGCACTGCCTCCTACCCTGCAGGTCCTTTGTAGGGTCTTTCCATGGCCTTCCAGAGCTCTGCTCTCTCCAAGGGCACTAAGGACAAGGACAGTGGACACAAAAGGGCAGAATTAACCAGCTTTCTGGGACCACCCCTTGTCTTTTCGGTAACTGCCTTTCAGATTTAAAGATTGTAAAGCCCCACATAATGAGCATAGACCTGTGGACTGTGACAATTAAGTCACCACAACAGTGTTTCTCATACTGCATGCCATGGAACACTGGTGTTACACACATAACCTGCAGATGTGCTGTGAGTAAATGGAAAGATACTTTCAAGTCTCATGATTCATAATTATTTTATCATGATAATGAAAAATAGTGAAGGAATTTCATTGCCTTACCTTTCAAGATCAAATTAGGTTTTTTTTCTTTTCTCTCTTTTCCCTCCCTTCCTCCTTTCCTTCCCTTCCCTTCCCTTCCCTTCCCTTCCCTTCCCTTTTCTTTCTTTTCTTCCTTCCTTCCTTCCTTCCTTCCTTCCTTCCTTCCTTCCTTCCTTCCTTCCTTCCTTCTTCACCCAAATGTTACTTTGGGGCTTTTGTTGTTGTCCTAACAAAATAAAGAGTTTTTAAAGAAACACTTTACAACTCTACACATAAAAATCTCATCAGTGGGTGTCCTGTGATATCAAAACATTAAGAAATCTTCTGTTACAGACCAGGAGGTGATGAGGGAGCAGGAGGCAGGCTGTGGGGCAAAGCACAAGCTAGCACCCCCTCCCACCCAGGTGGGATCTGTGTGATATTCCTTGGACATTCCTAGCTACCCAAGAACAAAGGAAAGGGGTTTCAGTGCTTGCCATGGTGATGTGGGAAACTGAGGCAAATGAAAAATTAAATTTCCTTACTGCCTACAGCCCATTGACAAGTCCTTGAAACCGGCAGAGTGACCTCCCTCTAGGAGCTCAGCTGCCTCCATGATGCCATTTTGCTGGGGGCAAAAGAGAACCTTGGCTTAATAGTGCCCTGACCTCGAGGATCCTGTAAGTCTATTTCCTTTATCTCAACTGCCCCAAGATATGTGCTGGCAATCATACTCCAAGCTTATGGCCCCCTGACATGCATCTGAAGGGTCTCATGACTGAGGTCTTATTAAATGGTACTAAATGGTGTTTCCCTAGCAACAGCTAGCCCCTCAAGCCCCTGGAACTTTGCTTCCAAAATTCCATAGAGACTTACTCTAGTTCTGACCCCCTCCCAACCTGAGGGTAGGTAATGAGTTACCCATCAGGACCCCAGTGCAGCTCTTTCTGCCCATGGGTCCTGTCCCCATGCTTTAATAAAATCACCTTTTTGCACCAAAGAGGTCTTCAAGAAGTCTTTCTTGGGGGTGCCTGGGTGGCTCAGTCGGTTAAGTGTCCGACTTCAGCTCAGGTCATGATCTCACAGTCTGTGAGTTTGAGCCCTGCGTCAGGCTCTGTGCTGACAGCTCAGAGCCTGGAGCCTGCTTCCGATTCTGTGTCTCCCTCTCTCTCTGCTCCTCCCCTGTTCACATGCTGTCTCTGTCTCGAGAATAAATAAACATTAAAAAAAAGAAGAATTCTTTCTTGGACATGACCCCATGAACCCCCATTACCCCAAACTTCATCATGGACTATATTTTTAAGGTGTAAAACTCTTAAGTGTAAGACTTCTGAGAAGAAATGGAGATCTTTTTAGCAGCACAAAGGTTGAACATAGTTCTCTCCTTTCAGTTTGGGAACCATGAAAACATTCCTGCCCCTCTCCCTCACCACAGGACAAGCTAGAGTAGGAGATACATTTGCTAGTTACCAGGAGGATGTCACATTTCACTGACAATAAGTTAACAAGAGAAAAACTATGTTCCAACCAGGTCTCTAAAGTGGTTGAAAACAGTTGTTGAAGACGCTGTTCTCAAAACCAGAGCTTCAACCAACTGTAAACAGAGAGATAGAATTCTCTGCAGTTGGCATTAAAATCCTGACCTGATAATTCTCTTTCTGATGCAAACCAGCTTAGAAACAGAGAAGACACAGAAGGAATTGACTTTTGAATGTTGGTGATCTTTAAGCATCTGGAGTTAGTCCTCTGTATATACTTGTTTCCTATGATTTTTAAGTTACTCCCTAGACTTCAACTACCTTCTTTATGGAACTGAATTCCACTTCCCATCTCCAGCCCAGATTTTTTGCCTCAGGGGCAATGCTGCTGGACAGCTGTTTGGATGTCATACAGACATTAATTTTTTTTTTTTTTTTTTACTTTATCTTCCTCCTTCACCTCCCAAATGAGTTCTTCCCCTTACATTCTTTGTTTTGGAGAATGACACCATCATCCACTAAAGACATTGGAATCATTCAACCCATTACTAAATCTCTTATTCTACCTCCTAATTATGTCTCCAGTATCTCCCTTTCTCTTCACCTCCATTTGCCATTATAGCCAATCAGAGCCTCATAATGTTTCTTGGTTCCTAAAAGCTCATTTTCACTGGTTTCCCTGCCTGCCGTACACTGCCTTTTAGTCACTTCTCACCAAAGGCAGATTGACCTCTCTATGGTATAGATTTAATAATGTCACTCCCCTTGTGGCCTTCCATTGCTTTTAAGATAGTATATTTCATGATCTGAACCCAGTTTTCTAGTGTAACCTCATATTTTGCCAACTTTCAATTCTACGATAAATTATATTCCAGCCACACTAAATTGCTTGTGGATCCCTAAATGTGACACATTCTCTATCATGCCTATGGCCCTCTATCATGCTACCCTCTCTGCCCCCTCTACTCCTCCAACCACTCAGCTAACTTCTTCCTCCAGGAAACCTCCCCTGAACCTCCCAGTCAGCTTTTAAGTGACCCTCTCATGTATGCACAATATACCTGATGTCCCCTCTATCACATCCCTTTATACTCTACTGGAATTGCTATATGGAAGGAAAGCATTTAGGGAAAAACCTATACTTCTTTCCCTCATATTCTCTGATAACCCTGCTCTTTCCCCATTTAGAGCAGAGGGGCAGTCTATACTCGCTACCCTCCAGAGTTAGGCTGTTCAATAAAAAATCCAAAGAGCAAAAAATGAGTTAATAGAGCTTTTTGAGTTTCCCCAAATAGACTCAAGTTGGCAGTTCATTGTTTATGTTTATGTTTATTCGTTTTTGAGACAGAGAGAGAGAGAGAGAGACAGCACATGAGCCTGGCAGGGGCAGAGAGAGAGAGAGGACAGAGGATTCAAAGGGGACTCTGTGCTGACAGCGATGAGCCCGACGTGAGGCTCGAACTCATGAACTGTGAGATCATGACCTGAGTTGAAGTCAACTGATTGAGCCATCCAGGCACCCTGGAAGTTCATTGTTTAAAGAAGAGTATTTTTAAGGATCAAAGGCCTAGGTCCTAAATTATTACAGCACAAAGTTTCTTTTCCCTAAACTGATTTGGAAGATCCTATGGACTGCAGCCAGAGAAAAGGGAGACTGGAGCAAGAGATAGTAAGCCGTTGATGAATGATCTGAGGGTGGGTAAGGGTGGGCGGGGAGAGGCTATGAGAGAGGGGGCCCGAGAGGGCAAGAGAACACTGAGAATTTCACTTCTCCTATCCAAGAAGGGAACTCAAGGAGCTGGGAGTAAGTTGGTGAAAGGGCCTCTCAGTGGGAAATGGGAAGGCACCGTGTGTCCTGAGTGAATTGGTGACTGGAAACCAGACATGAGCCCACACACCACAGCAGATGCCCACATGCTAAACAATGATGTTCCTTCCACTGATGTCATGGAACTAGTGGAATCTAAATGCTGCCCCACGGAGAAGGGCGTGGGGGAAACCCTGAATTATCTATTACTCTGCATTGACCAAGAGTAAACTTCTCACTACAAACATAGTGAGAGATCAAGATAGAAATTAAATATGATTATAGAAAACAAGTTAACCAATTTTTGCTGTCCTGAATTTATACCCTAGGACTCCCACTCATGGCATCTATTTAAAAGCCAGCTCTCTCCACTCATCTGGAGACTCACTGAACACAGGGACCAGTTGTATTCATCTTTGTAACCTCAGTCTGGGAGTAGAGAGTCCGTAAATGTTCATCAGTTGAAAAAAAAAATGAACGAATGACCTGGATGATGAAAGATGAGGATCTGGACAGAAGAAGGAAGAGTAATTTCCCTTGATCTGATGTGATGGTCCTTAATGAAACCGGAGCTGAATATCAGAAACAAATGGTATATTATCTGTCCTTTTGTCTGTTAAGGTAAGTTGGTTCAAATAACTCTTTTTTTTAATGTTTATTCTTTGAGAGGGACAGAGAGAGAGAGAGAGAGAGAGAATGAGCAGGGGAAGGGCAGAGAGAGGGAGTCACAAAATCTGAAGCAGGCTCCAGGCTCTGAGCTGTCAGCACAGAGCCTGACGTGGGGCTCTAACTCACGAACCGTGAGATCATGACCTGAGCTTAACCAACTGAGCCACCCAGGTGCCCCAGTTCAAATAACTCTTAATTAGCTGTATTTATTTTTCCATATATAATGTGAATTTAATCATTCTCATTTAATCCTCTTGTTGACAATGTTATAGCTAAATTGAAGATTTGTTTTATTGTCCACTTCGTTTTTTTTTTAATGTTTATTTATTTATTTTTGAGAGAGAGAGGGGGTGGGGAGGGGCAGAGAGCGAGGAGGACAGAATCCCAAGCAGGCTCCTTGCTGTCAGCTCAGAGCCCAACGTGGGGCTCGAACCCACGAACCTTGAGATCGTGACCTGAGCTGAAACCAAGAGTTGGATGCTTAACTGACTGAGTTACCCAGGCACCTCTGTTGTCCACTTGTTATGTTGTCGAATTTACTTTAAAATACTTCAGCATAAGTGTGTGTGTGTGTGTTTGTGTGTGTGTGTGTGTGTGTGTGTGTGTGTGTGTGTGTGTGTTGGTTTTATTCTATATGCTAGGAGTACCTAATTAACATTCCTAACCTGGGATAAACTGTCCAGAGGTGCTTAATTAAAATTTTAAGAAGCCCACTCAGGAGTCTACTCCAGAGTACTATGAGTGCTTCAACGATGTCTATCTCCGTCTGTAGTCAAGGGTTTATTCATTAGCATAATTGGAGTTAGAAATAGTTTTTCAAAGGCAATTGGAATAGTGTTCAGTATATGTAAACTGACTCGCAAGGTACAGACACCCTCACTTGTACATGAACCTCTCTTGTGCAGCAGCCTAATATCTCTTGGTATGATGCACCAGCCTAGAAGTCCCATTCGGTCCTGTGTCCCATCTCTTACCAAAGGACTTATTTTCTGATTCTGACTGGATGGCTAGCTGATCCTCCCTAGAGAATACTGCTGTTATCTGTCACTAGTGAAACTGTCATGAAAGGGGACTGGCAGAGTGACCAAGGGAGGGAGCCAATAAGAGCATATTGCATGACTCTTCGTGTCTGTTTGCTAATAAATGTTCACATTTGTGTTGCAGGATTTGGTTTGAGATTTGCTTTTCTTGTAATGTACCACTTTGTAACAAGTTTATTGGGAATGAGATCTTGACCCTTCCTCTCTCTACCTTTAGTCATTAGAGGTCACTGTTATTTGCCAAAAGAACCCAACAGTTGTGAATGAACAAATTGGTCTAGATTACTTGACAACACAACACTTAATACAATGCACATTATCAACACTTTTTCCGGATTAATATTTTAGTTTTCTGTAGATAGAGATATAGATACACACAGATATCACAACTAAAGAACTCCCATATTGTTTATATTTTGAATACCCTGACTCTTATGTTTTCATTGCCAGGCTGACCCTGGGATAGGTCATCCACTGGAATGTTGCTGTACTCCTCATTTGAATTTCTTTCTGGCCTAGACTTTATCTTACTTATCTCTGGTTGAACACACTACAATATCTCCCTCGGATAAAGCCCTCATCATTGTTTGCTGGCCAGAATGTCATATAACAAGATAGATGAAGGACTATGGTGGTATCAGAGTCTTCCTCATTGCAAATTCTATTACCCACTGGGATCACAGATAATCCCTACCAGAGGGAAAGAAAAAACTCAGTATTGTCATGAGGTGGTAGACCCAGGTCCAAAGTAACTGGGGGCAAAATTACAGAACAGGTACCTTGTGAACATCAGCTGAAGAAGGAGAGGGAGAAGACTCCTCTGATTGTAGGTTGCCTTCCCATCACTGGGTAGACAGCAGACTAAGGGAAGTATTGTCCAGCTTTTCTGGGAGTAAGGAGAGCACCATGGAGAGAGGATGAGTATCCCAAGAGAGCATCTTTGTAACAAGTAGGCTTTTTTTACCTGGTAGCCATATCTGCCGTTAAAATATGAGGTTGAAGCATTACTGTTCTACTCACCGCAGATGAAGACTTGTGCAGAAAGCATGGCACCTGTCATCCCTGGACTGCTGTTGCTGAGGAGAAGCCGGGACCCAGTGCAAGCTCTGAAAGAACTAATCTGGCTGCAGAGGCTGGCACAGAGGTCCAGAAAGACAGTAGGTAAGGCACAGCTCGGTCACAGGTCACTGAATGGCCAGCACCTGGTGCAGGGTGTTGTTTTGATGAAAGCCATTTGAGTTACAAACCTAGTCAGACCGTCTTAAGGAAAGGAGGCAATTCCTGAAAAAGGTGACAATGGGAACTTCAGCCAGGCTGTAAGAGAGAACCAGGGATGGCTGTTATGATAAGCAGCTGTTCTTTCCATTTACTTACAGCCCCACAGTTGTTCATCTGAGATTGCTCGTTCCTGCCCAGGAGCTTCACTATTCACTCTTGCATTTGCTTCATCTCCCCAAAGTGTCTCAGTTTTGCTTTCTGAAACACTGTGGGAGCGGCTGGACACAGACTGGCACGCAGGGGGAGATGCTGAAAAGCAAAGGTGATGTGGAGGGGCGCCTGGGTGGCTCAGTTACTGGTTAAGAGTTCAACTCTTGGGGCGCCTGGGTGGCTCAGTTGATTGGGCGTCCGACTTCAGCTCGGGTCATGATCTCGCAGTTTGTGAGTTCAAGCACCACATTGGGCTCTGTGCTGACGGCTCGGAGACTGGATCCTGCTTTGGGTTCTGTGTCTCCCGCTCTCTCTGCCCCTCCCCCACTTACACTCTGTCTCTCTCTCAAGAATGAATAAACATTAAAAAAAAAAAAAAAGTAAAAAGCAAAGATGAACCCTTACAGCGGGGGCTCAGCTCTTGACCTAAGTCACTCTCTGGATCATTCAAACCATCATCCCGTCCCTGATCACTGCCCCCATCCCTTTCCTGCTACCACCACTACCACCAAAGGTCCCACTGGCCAGTCATTCTAATGCAGCATTTCCTGCATTTGCCAGATCATCGGAATCACCTGAGGGCACTTATTAAAAAATATCCTCTGGGCGCCTGGGTGGCTCAGTCGGTTAAGCGTCCGACTTTGCTTAGGTCATAATCTCAAGGTTTGTGGGTTCGAGCCCGGTATCTGGCTCTGTGCTGACAGCTTGGAGCCTGGAGCCCACTTAGGATTCTGTGTCTCCCTCTCTCTCTGCCCCTCCCCTACTTGAGCTCTCTCTCTCTCTCTCTCTCTCTCTCTCAAAAATAAATAAGCATTAAAAAATATTTTAAAAATACACATCCTCAGGCTCCTTCCTAGAAATTTTGGGGTGGGGCCCAGGAACCTCTATTTTTATTAAATATCCCTAGGCCATTTCATAATCAGGCAAACCTGAGGACTGCACTGGAGCAGTTCTACAATTTTATTTGGTTAGCATCAGATTAAGCTGGGTGCTTATTACAATGAAGATTCTTACCCTAGAACCTCCACAAAAGATTCTATTTCAAAAGCTGTGAGGTAGGACCTTAGGAATCTGCAATTTAATAAACACTCCTAAGATTATGATAAAGGGGTTCACTGGCTATGCTTTGGGAAGCATTATTTTAGAGAGAAACCCATCTACTTATGCAGACTCTCAGCCTACAGGCAGTATGATATGGGAGTAGCCCTTTTTCCACCTACTCTGTGATGGAAAGACTTTGGCCTTTGGGGAAATCCAAGGCCATAGAACCCAAACCACTGGGCAGGATAAGAAACTGGCAGAATGGTCACAGAAGTCAGTCACAGTAACAAAGGTAGATCTAACTCTTACACAAAAGATACAAAAAAAGTTGCATTTAAACCAGATGTGGGTCAACCGACCTTTATGAATACTCTAATAAGAAGACAAAGAATTGCTCACTAAAACAGGGAGCTCTTACTGTATGCTAAGTGTTCGAGCTATGCTATCTCATTTAACACTTGCAACAATTTTAATTTGTATTTTTGACAGGATAATAAATTTATTCAAACGCACAGCAAGTAAGTGTCAGAGCCTGGTCTCAAATCTAGGTCCTGTTGAAGTCAAATAACATGGTTTTACCTGCCATGATGTCCTGTAGCTGGGCACATGGATTACTTCTGAAGAAATCCACAATGTGATGCTATTATACGCACTAGGAGAATTAGGGATTAATAAAAGGGAACCCGAATTTGATCACAAAATCCTTTTGCGGTAAAAATAATCCATCTCCATAATTTACCAATTTTGTGAGCTCGGATTTTAATAAATCGTGTTTTATTAAAATTCCACACCTGTATGGTTTAGGAGAGCCCTAGGGCTCCCCCAAAGTGAACATAATTGAAAGACGCAGAAGTTATGTAAAAGGAAACCAGCTAAGGATCTGAGAATAAGTAATTTCCCATTCCTGCGGAAACGCCACCACTGAAATAGATCAGCAGTCGATGCTGCGGTGGGTCCTGCGCCGCCTCATTGGGCATCACATTCAAGGAGCCTGCTCCGTACGTCTTCAGCGCAGACCCTGCGCCATCCGCACTGCACACGGGGCCTCTCACCCACGCGTCACCGGCCGAAGTGGCAGGGCGCAAGGCTGTGTTCCCCTAGCTCTGCCCGGTCCGATGCGGGCTTGCAATAGTCGCTAGGCCCGCTGCATCTGTTCTGGCCGCACGAGGCCTCTGGAGCCCAAGAAGAGGCAGGGGTCTGACCTCCAGTTTTCTGCAAACTCTGTGTGTTGAGAGCAAACAGCCATAGTCAACATGCCTCCTGCTGACTTTGCTTGGGGGAGGAGCTTACAAGTGCCCAACGTACTTTTCAAAATCCTCACCTTGAAGCAGTCCTTTAAGGTACAAGCCTACAAGGAAAGGGGTGTTGGGGTTGGAAGAACAAACCGGGCAGCAAGGTGTGGTGCCTAAAGGACAAAGGAGGACTGAAAAATAGAGCTGTGGCTCCAGCTCCGACCTGCCCCGACCCCTGTCCTCCCTCAGCCGTCCACAGCAGTTCCTTGTCACAGAGAGGGCTGTGACTCTCTGGGAAAAGCCCTTCAGTTTGCTTTTGGTACAACCGGATCATAAGCACAGACAAGAAACCAGCGCTCCCTGGAGCAGTGTGTTCCCTTGAACTCTTTCAAAATGGATGGCAAGAATGGTAACATACAAGTCATTCCCAAACCGCAGACCACCCCAGCCAGAATAATTGTTTCCTAAGCAGTTGACTTCTCTAGGTCTTTCATTAGTCACTTTATTAACAAGTATTTATGGGCCATCGACTGTAACCCCAGCACTGAACTGAACAAGAATCAGAAATATAAGAGCTACCCTGGGGGCCTGGGTGGTTCCGCTGGTTAACCGTCCAACTCTTGATTTCCGCTGAGGTCAGGATCTCAGAGTTTGTGAGTTCCAGCCCCGGGATTCCCTCTCTCTCCCTCCCTTTCCACACACCCCCACCCCCACCCCACAAGTGCCCACACTCTCTCTAAATATAATAAATCTCTGTAAAATAAATAAATAGAAGAAGAAATATAAGAACTGGCTGTGCCTGGAAGAATCTCTCTGTTTAGAAGAGTAGGTCATATAATAATGAGGGCACAATGAACAGCAGTAGGATTTGAGTGCTACCATGAAGAGAACAAGAGATACCCGCTTTTCCTTCAGAGAGGGAAAAGATACTAAGATGGACCAGAGACATCACGGGAGGCTTCATGGTGGTGGCAGGCCCTGAGCCTATTAGGATTTGGAGAGCAAGAGAAAAAAATGCCAAGGGCATTCCAGTTGTGGAGAATGGGGTGAAAGGCATCTCTTCTTTCCACTTACCAGAGTTTTCAAGGCCAGCTCGGATGTGGCTTGCTCTTTAAGCCTTCCACCATGAGGAATGTGAAGATTGACGCCTCCAAATTTCTTTAAGTCTTCGGAGAAAACAAGCCTAGTGTATGTATAGTTACATAAAAGCATCAATGGGATTATATTACATCAGTGGCAACTTAAGTATCACAGACTTTTTTTAAAAAGATACTAAACAGCATAGAATTTTAAAAGCTAGCCACCAAATACCTTCCCCTTTCTCTTTGTTTGGATCCATTTAAAATGTTAACTTCTAGGGGTGCCTGGGTGGCTCAGTCGGGTAAGTATCTGACTTCAGCTCAGGTCATTATCTCACTGTTCCTGAGATTGAGCCCTGTGTCGGGCTGTGTGTGGACAGCTCAGAGCCTGGAGCCTGCTTCAGATTCTGTGTCTCCCTCTCTCTCTGCCCCTCCTCCTCCTCCTCTCTCTCTCTCAAAAACAAATAAACATTAAAAAAATAAAATAAATAAAATGTTAACTTCCAGAGGAAATAATTAATTGAGCTGATAAGAGCAAAAGCACCTTTCTATATTTGGTGATTTATTTCCTCTGGACTGTATAAACCAAACAGCTGCATTTAGAGCAGACACATAAGATTCCATTATAATTACAGACATTCCTAACCTGCTATTTTTCTGAACATTTGAAACATCAAAAATGGAGCTGAAACGATAGTTGGCATCCTATTTGATTACAAAGAGGCAGTATTCTATGATGTTAGGTGAAAGCTATATTGAAACCTTACACCTGCCTGCAAATAGAATTTTAACTGGCAATTTGGCTTCTAGGTAGTGTATTATAACTTATAAAATAATCTTTTTCTTCTTTCACAAAGAACACAAGGCCACAATTAGTGCCAAGTCTCTTCCCCAAAATTACTTGGCAGTGTTCCCAGATGTTCCACCAGCCTTATAGCAGAAGCTTTCCAACCTATTTGCTAGGTGGTGCTTTAATTTTTTTCTTCCAGTTTAATAACTTGCAATATGTCCCCTCCTTCCTGGTATCATTGGACAAGAGTATTTTCAACTCTTCCTTACTGTCTTCTTTTCTCAGACCTGAGGTCTTTCTGAGATTGACCTTGTTAATCTAGTCTGTTACTCTCTTCAAGCCCACATGGTTATATTAATCCCTTAAACAAGCAAATCAAGCTGTAGGAGATTCACATTCAGTTAAAAGGTATTCTCTAGCCTGCAAGTTTCTCAATATATTAATAAATGTTTAATGAGCTAAAGGTTCTGATGTCAAATAAACAAAATTCTGCACACCCTCTACAGTCTATCTGGGGATTTAGAATGCCCATTAGCTGAGAAAAAACTTAGAGAAATCAAGCAGGAAATAAATCTGTTTTGGTTAAGAAAAACTGATTTGACTATAGAATCCTTTCCTTCTCTTTTTCTCCCCCACTTCTCTTTCTTTCCTTTTTTTTCTATAAGAACATAATAATTGCAACTATAATAACAATAATGATGATAAAAGTTAACATTTACAGCTATTTCTATCCTATCCCTTTAATGATTATCCTAGAAATTTTAACATGCATTAACATGTTAAATAATTTTACTCTCCTTCAGAACCATATGAGTCTTCAAATGTTTCAAGCCAATCATCACCCTCCCTAAGCAATATGCTATCCTCTCTTGATATGCAGCCTCACCAATTAGACATTAATTTTGCCATTGTACATAGTCAATATTTATGCTTTCCATTTTCATACATCACAAATCTTCCTTCTGATATGATACACCTTCATTAGAAGTTCTTTTGTGAAGATGTGTTGATAGTAAACCATTTTGGGCTTGTGTCTGAATATATCTTTATTTTGCCTTTACTTTTGAATGATTGTATCACTGAATACAGTTGACCCTTGAAAAACACAGGAGTTAGGGGTGCTGACAGTTGCAAATCTGGGTATAACTTTTGACTCTCCCAAAACTTTACTAATAGTCTACTGTTGACCAGAAGCCTTACTGATAACATAGCTGATTAACACATATTACGTATGTTATATGCATTATACACTGTATTCTTACAATAAAGGAAGCTAGAGAGAAGAAAACATTGTAAAGAAAACCATAAGGAAGAGAAAATAAATTTATAGTATTGGACTGTAAAAAATCTATATGTAAGTGGACACGTGCAGTTCAAACTCATGTTTTCTGAGGATTAACTGTATAGAATTCTAGGTTGAAAGTTATTTTCTTACAGTACTCTGAAAATGTATTTTCAGTTCTTTTGGGTTCCACTGTTGTTTCTGAGAAGTCAGCTATCAGTCACTGTAGATGTCCTCCTCTCTCTCTCTCTTTTTTTTTCCTTTCTGGCTGCTTCTTTTCTCTTCTCTGTGTTTTCATTGTTTTTAATTTGTCACTCATGTGTATTTCTTTTTACTTATGGTGTTTGTTACTTTGGGGAACTTCCTTGGTTTAAGGTTTGGTGTTCTTAATCCCTTCTTGAAAACATTCAGTCATTATGTCTTTTAATATTGTGTGTCCCCATGGTTATTTCTTTTTAGAACTCAGATTATATGTAAGTTGGATCTGTTAACTCTTCTTTCCCTGTTTCTGAATCTCTTTGCCATATTTCCCTTTGCCTTGTCTCTGTCCCACATTATGTGTAATTTCTTCAGCTTTAACTTCCAAATCACTAATTGTTTCTTTAACTGTGTTTAATATAATGTTAAATCAATCTATCCAGATCCTACTTTCAGTTATTATAATTTTCATTGCTGTAGATTCTTTTCAGAATTCTTTTTTCTAATTCTATTCCTTTATATGGATTTATACATATTTATTTTTTATTATATATCTGGTATCTGATAATTATAATATCAGTTTTTGCAGGTCTGATTCTGTGGTTTGCTATTTTTGTTGAATCTCATTTATGGTTGTGTATTTTCTCTATGTGCAGTAACATTTTGGTGAGTGCATGGAACATACAACCTTAACTACGGGATTTCTTTGAGGTTTGTGTTAAAATAGAAAACCACAAGCCCAGAATGGAGTCAGTTATGCTGGACAAAGTCACCAAGTGGGGCTTAATATCTAATCCAATTGCAGTTTCAACCTCCCCAAGAAATATAGCCTTAACCAGTCAGTCAGGAATTTTCTGGTCAGCAGCAATGAGGTAATCCATTTAATAACACTCCCTGTCCTACCCCCTACGAGAAGGTGACCTTGCTGGAAACAATCCTTTCTTTTCTTTTGCTAATTTGTTCTGCCCCATTTCTGTCTATGAAATCCTTCCATTTGGTACAGCTCCCCAGAGCTCCCCTCTGCTTGTTAGATGGGATAATGTTCAATTCATAAATTCATTAATAAACCAATTATATCTTTAAAATTTTTCTCAGTTGAATTTTTGTTCCTTAACAGTTGTAAAATTTGCTTCCTCAGAGAGGATTTGTTTATTTCTGCTGGAGAGGGACAGTTGCCCTACCAAATATAATACTTATTATTAAGCTATAGTAACTAAGAATATGTGGTGTTGGCACAGGGATAGACAAATAGATCTCAGAAACAGATGTTCACATATATGGCAAGTTCATATATAACAGAGGTAGTATTACACACAATAGGCAAAAGATGATGTATTCAATAAATGATGCATGATAATAAAGAAAAAGAGATCCAAATCGTATAAAATTATATAATTAGAATTTAGGTATAATTAGAATTTCCCTATTTATTATTCATGTTAATCATTTTTTCATGGACTTATTATTTATTAATTTTTTTTAACATTTATTCATTTTTGAAAGACAGAGTATGAGTGGGGGAGGGGCAGAGAGCTAGGCCGACACAGAATTTGAAGCAGGCTCCAGCACAGAGCAGCTGTCAGCACAGAGCCTGATGTGGGGTTCAAACCCATGGACCATGAGATCATGACCTGAGCTGAAGTCAGATGCTTAACCAACCGTGCCACGCAGGTGCCCCATTTTTTCATGCACTTATTGAGCATTCTTGTGTTGTTTGTGTTTGTGTACTGATTGATCAAGGGAGTTCTCTGTATATTCTGGAGAGTTCCTTGTATATTCTGGATATAAGTCTTATGTCAGATATGTGTACTGTAAATACTGTCTTCCCTGTTTGTGTCTTGTCTTTTTTTTTTTTTTTTCCCTGTGGCTTGTCTTTTAATTTTCTTAAAAGGGTCTTTGAAAGAGCAGAAGTTTTTTTATTTTGATAAACTCCAATTTATCATTATTTCATTTAGGGTTTATCCTTTTTTTTTTTTTGAACTAAGAAATCTTTGACTATCTGAAGGCCATGAAGATGTTTGCCTATATTTCCTTCTAAAAAGTTTTTTCTTATTATCTTTTTAATATCTGAAGGATGTGCAGTGATGTCTCTTCCTATTATTGATGTTAGTAATTTGTGATTTCTCTGTTTTTTTAATCTTAATAATTCTGACTAAAGGTTTATCAATTTTATTGATTAAATAAATTGCTTTTGATCTTACTGATTTTTTAAATCATTTTTATTATTTTCTATAACATTTCAATTTACTCTTCTTTATCTAGATTTTTACATTGGAAGGTTAAATAATTAATTTTAATCCTTTTCTTTCTTTCTTTCCAGAGCATGCACACAAGTTGGGGAGGGGCAGAGAGAGAGGGAGAGAGAGAATCCCAAACAGGCTCCCCACTGTCAGCACAAAGCTCAACTCGGGCTAGATCTCATGAACCAAGAGATCCAGAATCAGACGCTTAACCAACTGAGCCACCCAGGCGCCCCTCCTTTCATCTTTTTAAATATAAGCTTTTAAAGCTATGAATTTCCCTTTAAGAGTGATTTACACACTAAACAGCTAAGTGTTTTAGCTATGTCTCTCTAATTTTAACATGTTGCATTTTCATTGTTATTCAGTTCTAAATGTTTTCTAAATTCTCTTGTGATGTCTTTTCTGACCCATGGGTTCTTTAGAAATGCTTATTTAATTTCCAAATATCCAGATACTTTTTTTTTTATCATTTCTGATTTAATTCTTATTATAGACAGAGACCATGATTTTTTATTTATATATTTTTTAATTTATTGAGATTTATTTTATGTCCCAGAAAATGGCTTATTTTAGTGAATGTTCCAGGAACACTAGAAAAGAATGTATATTTTGCTGTTAGGTGAAGTATTCTATTGATCTTGATTAGGCCAAGTTGGTTGACAAATTTGCTCAGGACTTTGATATCTTTGTTAATTTTTTATATAGTTTCTGTGTCAATTACTGAGAGATAAAAATTGAAATCTCCAACCATATTTATGGATTTTCTTATTTCACTTTTAGTTTGGTCAACTTTCGCTTCATATATTTGGAGGTCTATTTTTGGGTGCATTTGAGCTGATATATCTGCATGGTAAATTGACTCCATCATCATAAAATGCTCCCCATTATCCCTGGTAATATTTTTGTTCCAAAGTCTACTTCAGCTTTTTTATTAGTTTTTGCACGGCATAACTTTTCCATCATTTTATTATTTTTATAACAGCTTTATTGAGATATAATTTGCATAACATACAATTAGCTCTTTTTAAAGTGTGCAATTCAATAGTTGTTAGCATATTCATAGCTGTGCAACCATCACCACAACCAATTTAGAACATTTTCATCACCTTAAAAAGAAACGATAGGGGCGCCTGGGTGGCTCAGTCGATTGAGCGTCCGACTTC
This sequence comes from Leopardus geoffroyi, assembly GCF_018350155.1. Lineage (NCBI taxonomy): Eukaryota > Metazoa > Chordata > Mammalia > Carnivora > Felidae > Leopardus > Leopardus geoffroyi. The sequence goes on along the minus strand of NC_059338.1, from coordinate 45,337,796 downwards.
GGCTCAGGTCATGATCTCACAGTCCGTGAGTTCAAGCCCTGCATCGGGCTCTGTGCTGACAGTGCAGAGCCTGGAGCCTGTTTCAGATTCTGTGTCTCCCTCTCTCTCTCTGACCCTCCCCCATTCATGCTCTGTCTCTCTCTGTCTCAAAAATAAATAAACGTTAAAAAAAAAAAAAGAAACTATACATCCTTTAGCAGTCATCCCATTTTCCCTATTCACCCAGACCTTGGAACCACTAATCTACTTTTGTCTCTATAGACTTTCCTCTTCTGAACATTTCATAGAAATGGAATAATACAGGGGCACCTGGGTGGCTCAATCAGTTAAGCTCTGACTCTTGATTTCAGCTCAGGTCACGATCTCATAGTTCATGAGATCGAGCCCCATGTCAGGCTCTGTGCTGATGGTGTGGGGCCTGCTTGGGGTTTCTCTGTCTCCTTCTCTCTCTGTTGCTCCCCCACTTGTTCTCTGTATCTTTCTCAAAATAAATAAAAGTAAACTTAAAAAAAGAAATGGGATAATACAATATGTAGCCTTTTGTGTCTGCCTCCTTTAGCATAATATTTTCAAGGTTCGTTCATATTGCAGATTATATCAGTATTTTTTTCCATCTAATAATTAAATAATATTCTACTATATGGATTTACCACATTTTATTTATCCATTCATTTGTTCATGGATATTTGAGTTGTTTTGGCTATTGTGAATAATATTATGAATACTTATGTACAAGTTTTTATGTGGATATACATTTTTATTTCTCTTGGATATATACATAGGAATAGAATTGCTGAGTCACAATAATTCCATGTTTAACATTTTGAGGAATTTCCAGATTGTTTTCCAAAGTGGATGCACCATTTTACATTTCCACCAGCAGTGTATAAAGGTTCTAATTTCTCCATACTTTTGTCAACTTTCTATTGTCTTTTTTATTCTAGCTATGCTAATGGGTGTGAAGTGGTATCTCACTGTGGTTTTGATTTGCACTTCACTGATGGCTAATGATGTTGAGCATCTTTTCATGTGCTTATTGACCATTTGTATATCTTCTTTGGAGAAATGTCTATTCAGATCCTTTCCCATTTTAAAAATAGGTAATCTTTTTTTATTGAGCTGTGGTGCTTTATATAGCCTAAACACAAGTCCCTTATAAGAGTCCTGATTTAAAAATATTTGTCTCATGCTGAGGATTGTCTTTTCACATTTTGGATGGTGTCTTTTGAAGCAAAAAGATTTAATTTTGCTAATATCCAATTGATCTATTTTTTTGTTGTTTGTGTTAAATCTTCCATCATATTCCTTTAAGGTATCTGTGTCTTTACATGTAAAATGGGTTTCTTATAGATAGTGTATGGTTGGATCTTGCTTTTTTATTAATCTGAGAATTTGTCTTTTAATTGAAATATGTGGGTCATTTATATTTAATGTAATGTTCAATATATTTGGATTTAAACCTATTATTTTGTTCTTTTTTTCTACTCATTCTATCTGCTATCTATCTATCTATCTTCTCTCTGCTTTTTTTTTTTTTTTTGGTTTAGTTCATTATGCTGTAGCATTCATTTTATCTCTATTTTATCAATTTTAGCCTGTCAATTTTATGTTTATTTACTATTTTATTACCTATACTTAAAAGAAAAACTGGTTGCTCTAGGGTTTATAACATACATATTTAATTTATCCAAACTACCTTCAATAATATTATATCAATTGACATATAAGACATTTGCATTATGTTTCCACTTCCTCCTCTTTTCTTTTATGCCATTAATGTCATTTGCTTTATTCATACATCTGTTATAAAGCAAAGAAAACATTATTATTATTATTACTGTAAAAGGTTAATTATATTTTAAAGAAATTTTAAAATGAGAAAATAATCTTTTATATTTATCTACATATTTATTATTGCTGATTACTCTTAATTCTTTTAAATAAATCCATGTTTTCATCTTGTGTCACTGTCTCCTATTTGAGCAACTTTTTTTCTAACTTTCTTGTAATGTAGTCCTCTTGATGATGAATTGTCACAGCTGTTGTCTTAAAAAAAATGGCCATATTTTGAAGAATATTTTAGTTACATATGGATTTCTAGGTTGACAATATTTTTCCTCCTTCAGTATTTTATTTTTCATTATTTATTTATTTATTTAAATAATTTTTTAATGTGTATTTTTCAGAGAGAGACAAAGACAAAGTATTAGTGGGGGAAGTCAGAGAGAGAGGGAGACACAGAATCTGAAGCAGGCTTCAAGCTCTGAGCTGTCAGCACAGAGCCCAGCTCAGGGCTCGAACTCACGCAAGCTTCCATGCTCAGTGTGGAGCCTGATGCGGGGCTCCATCCCATGACCCTGGGATCATGACCTGAGCTGAAATCGAGTTGGACACTCAACCAACTGAGCCACTCCGGGCACTTCCTCTTTTAGTATTTTAAAGACTTTGGTTCATTTTTCTTTCTGGTTTACATAGTTTCTGACCACAGGTATGAATAATTCTTAACTTTGTTTCTCTGTATAGACTATCATTTTTCTTTGGCAGCTGCTAAAATATTTTTCTTTATCACTGGTTTTCAGAACTTTATAATGTGCTCTATGTTACTCCAAATGTGGGTATTACTATGTGTGTGTGAAATCTTATGTGAGGTGCTTTGAACTTCTTGGATTTGTGGGTTTATAGTCTTCATCAAATTTGGAACTGTTTCGGCCATTGATTCTTCCAACATATTTGCTTTCCCTTCCTTTCTCTCTCCTTATTCTGGGATTCAGGTTACATGTATCTTGGAATTCCCGATACTGTCTCAGAGGTCACTGAACTTTTGTTCATTTTTTAAAGTTATTGTTCTCTCTGCTTCATTTTGGATAGATGCTATTGCTATATCTTTTCAAAGTCATTAGTCTTTTCTTCTGCAGTGTGAAATTTGTTGTTCATCCTATCCAGTGGATTTTTTCATTTCACATACTTAATTTTTCTACTCCTGAAGTTCATTCTAACTTATTTTTTATATCTTCCATCTCTTTTCTCACATGTTCATGTCTTTATATACTTGAACACAATATTAATAATGGTCATCTATCATCTGTTACTTCTAGCATTTCTGTAATTTCTGGATCTGTTTCTATTGTCCTTTTTCCTGGTTAGAGATCACATTTTCCTCCTTCTTATAACTAGCAAAAGAAAAACTTATTGGGTCTGTGAATTGTACATTGCACATTGCACAATTGTACATTGTCAATCTTATATTCTTGAGTGTCTGGATTTTGTTGTTCTTTTAAAGGGGGTTGGGTTTTGTATTCATAGACACTTACATCACTCTCAAATCAAAGTAATCTTCCTGAGGACTATTTTTAAGCTTTTCTAAGTAGTGCTAAAATAGTTTTCACTCCAGGAATTGTGTCCTACTTCTAAAGTGTGACCTCTCAAGAATCCCTACTAAATGTCCCAGGTGATCTCCAAAGATTCTCCACCATGGATGATCAAGTTTGAAAACCTTCATCTCTATGCAAGCTGACCCTCCCTTCCCAGTATTCTTTGAACAGTGTGCAATTTCACTCTTTTCATGTGTAGCCAGTACTTAACAAAGATTCAAAGGAATCTTTTATTTTTTTAAGATTTTTAAAATTTATTTTTTTTTAATTTACATCCAAGTTCTTAGCATATAGTAAGATTTTGTTTTTAAGTAATCTCCACACCCAATGGGGGGCCTGAACTCAAAACCCCAAGTTCAAGAGTCATATGCTCTACTGACTGAGCCAGCCAGGTGCCCCTCAAAGGAATCTTTATGCAGATTTCTGGAGTGCTTTTTTCTAAAGCTTCCTCATTCCTGAATATGTTTATAAAATTCAATAGATGACCATTAATTCTTAAAAGTACCCTATAACAAACAATGCATCTGATTATCATACAAACAATAACATGCATTACTATGTTATTCACTTTGAAAATTTACATATACTTAAGTCAATAAAGTAGGTGAAGAAATGAAGTATTATTTCTTTGGTATTTACTAAGTGACAAGTAATTTTATTATTATCCAAATGATAAGATACATTACCAGTTTCAGCCTTGCCATATTGCTTCATGTTGTTCAGTAACAATTTCTAGGTGGTAGCAGCAGCTGTCAGAAATTCTGTACTCCAAATTCTTGCTCTCCTTAAGAGCAAATATAGGTCCAGGCCATTTCAGGTAGCAAAATATGCCCATCTCAGTTTGGATTCCCCAAAATCAGAATCTGAGAAAAGAAATTTCAGCACAAGTAATTTATTTGGGAAGTGATTCTATGAAGAACATTATGGGAATAGGAAAATTAAACACAAAAGGGGTAAAGCCAATAAACTGTGAGTTAATGAATTGTGGGTGACTGGGGCTTAACACTTCTGGGGATGTTATAAGAAAATGGATGTAATACATCTGAGAACTGTCCCTGTGAGTGAATGAAAAGCTGAATTCTTCATCACCTACTCCCATCCTCATTGGTTGAAGGCAGCTCCTAGAGTGTTGGCTCTCAGCATTTTTGGTCTGCTCCAGTCTTTAGAGCATAAGAGAATATGGTTAAGCTTACTCTTGAAACTAGACAATGCTCTCAGGAGGAGAGTCACAGGAATCCACCAAAGTGGGTGGGAACCACTGGCAGGTGACCTTCAGAATAGATGAAGGGGATATGGGTGGGGCATCACCAGGGTTCCCCCTTTCTTTTGAAACAGGAACTCATTCAAATCTTCTTTTCTGTTTATCCTAATCAAGCACAACCACATTAAACACCAAAAAAACATGAAGGGTAAGATAAGTCACTGATGGACACTTGACCCTGTACTATGTTGTGGAGTAAGGACAGAAACAAAACAGTGACACCACAATTGCTGAATGGGCAAAGGTTATAAAAAATATTCTGTAAGCAAACCAAACTTTTGGCCTTTTCAGCAGATTCCTTCCTTTAACCTTCTGTTCATCTGGCATGAGGTTTGTGGTGCAGCTGGGTCTCCATGGCAGTCAGACTCATGGCTATTGTATTTATATTAGCAGTGGGTATGTGTGGTGTGTTTTTTAAAGGAAACGACATAGCCCTTAAGTCTGTTCCCAGAGGATAGTTGTGGCCATTATTCTCCCAGTTCTTCATGCTTTGCCCCAAGGTTTGTGAAGGGGAAAGACTTCCTATAGCAAACAGGTGGCACAAAGTCTAGTCAAGCCAATGGCCATTATGATCAACTTATTTTAAGGCCTGAAAGAGCCCTGTCCAAACTAAAGCAATATAGTCATTCTTTTATCATTAATTTTAATTTTTAAATGAATTCTTAAAGAAATAGTTATCAGGATAAATCCATAAGAGGACAGAGTCAGGGACCTCATGAAGAATAATTTAATGGATACATTCACCATCACCATATCTAAGTCTTGAAGTTCTTTGATAGGATAGATACCTTTGTTTCTCCAATGAGAGTTAAGTCTTAATTGTCAGTAGGCCTGCAATAGGTAACAATCTGATTTAATTAATTAATTAATTCACTCAATAGTGTCAAGCATTGTTTGAGGTGCTGGGGGTTGTGAACAAAAAAACCAAAATCTCTGAGTTCATGTGGGCTCATAATTAATTGGGAAAGACCAATAATAAATAACTAAACATATAATAATCAAGTATCATAATTGCTAAGGCTTAAATCAAGATATAGAGTATCAGGAATACAGAAATGCTATCTTGTTATTTGTAGTAGATGGCTTCTCTAATAAAGTGAGTTTTGAGCACAGCAAAAATTAAATAAAGTAAGAATGATGCCAGTCATGCACATATTTGGAGAAAAGTGTTCCAGACTGAAAAATAGCACATGCAAAGACCCTGAGGTAGGCATACGACTCAATTCAAGAACAACAAAGATACCAAAAACAAATGGCCTAAAGGAAGTTATAAGTAAGAGAGAGAGGTCAGAGAGATATTTGGGTGGGGTTAAAACACTTGCAAAGCACATAGAGCCTATGAACCAGTGAAGGAATTTGGTCATTTCCCCGAGTGACATATGAAGCTATTGGAGGATTTTTAACTTATACTTTTAAAAGAGCCCTCTAGCTACTGCAGTGGGACAGAGTTGGAAAACCTGAGCAATTAGGATACTATTAGGACAATCCAGGCAAGATAATAGAGACTTGGACCAGACTAGTGCAATAGTTATGGAGATGGCAAGAAGGCATTGAATTGTAGGCGTAGTTGATAGTAGAGCCACAGAATTTGTTCAAATGAATATGGGATAAAGAGAGGAATCAGGATGATTTCAAGATTCTTGACTTAAGCAACTGGAAGGGTCGAGTTGCCATTTATGGGTGTAGGGAAGACTGGGCAAAGCAGGTTTGATAGGGAGAAATCACACCTTTGGTCTCGGTTAGTGTTTGAGATGTCACTTAGAAATCCAAGTGGGGATGTCAAGTAGATATATGTGTCAAGTAGAATATATGTGTCTGGGCTTCTGGGACGAAGTCATGACTGAACATATAAATTCAGTAATCACATTTAAAGCCATGTGACTAGAAGGTATCACCAAGGGAGTGAGTATAGTTATGGAAGAGAAGAGGTCCAATAACTAAGTCCCAGGCTTAGAGTCAGGGAAAAGAGAAGGAACCAATAAAAGAGACATTGAAGTAGCAACCACTGAGGTAGAAGGAAATTTAAGAGAGAATAGTGTACCAGAAACCAAAAGAAGAAAAGATTTCCAAGGAGGAAGGGAGAGAGAGATCGATTATGTCAATTGCTGCTGATGGGACAAATAAGAGGAAGATGGAGAACTAAACATTGGATTTGACATCAGCATCATTTGGATGGCAGTGACCTTGACAACTATGGGGTAAACGGCTAATATAGGATTTTTTTTCCTGAAAATGGGTTTCTTTATTTAAAAAAAAAGAGTGAACTGAGCACCTGAAATGGAGTGAAGAGGAAGAAGGTAAAGAATGATGAAGGATGTTTGAAGGAAATACAATAAACTTCGATAACTACATGCAAGTTTTCTCACTACCTTTGGCCTCAGTTTTCAGAAGTGCCCAATGAGAGAGTTGGTCTCTATCCTCGGTTTTATCTTCTGAATAATGGGAATGTTTTTTAAGTTTATTTATTTCTTTTAAGAGAAAGAGAGAGAGAGAGAGAGAGAGAGAGAGAGAGAGAGAGAGAGAATGAATGAGTGGGGACAGGGCAGAGAGAAAAGGAGAGAGAGAATCCCAAGCAAGCTTCATGCAGTCAGCGCAGAACTTGACGTGGGATCAGCCCCATCAGCTGTGAGATCATGACCTGAGCCAAATGAGGAGTAAGGCTCTTAACTGATGGGGCCACCTAACCACCCCTAAATAATGGGAATATTGGTTGTACCTATCTTATAGGGGTATGCTTGGGGTTCAATGAGTTAAAACATGTGAATTATTAAATACTTCCTGGACATATTAAGTTCTTAATAAATGTTTGCTATAATCATTGTATTGTCACATCATGTTTAATATTCTTATTTTCCCTTTAGCTTGGACATTTCACGACTCTATGTCATCATTATCATCTTGCTTAGAACCAGCCACCCCCGATGGCTAGTTCTAGTTTTGTACTGATATGTAGGGTGGATTTGCTTCCTGACAAAATATTAGTCATGGCTTCCTTGTTGTCTTCGCAGTAAGAGTCAATTATAGATCAGAATGAAGTAAGTAAAAAAAAAAAATGAGTTGGGATACTTTTCCCTTGGATGAGTGGTCCTTTATTGATAACCACGGATGAGTAGATACAAGAGGCTTTAATCTTAGGGTTTTAATCTTAGGTCCACTTGGCTTGAGATAAAACATTCTCTTGGAAAACTGGTTCCTGGGTGGCTTTGGAAATGGCTGCTCTCCACAGTTTATATTTTTTTGCCTGGTTGTTTTTGTAGTGTTTACACTGTCCTCTCCAGCTAAAATTGCTGGGCTGACTTTGTTTCATCTGGACTTTATATTACACCATAATGATTAATCCACTTTGTCCGTGCCAAAAGCAGCTAGCATTTAAGTACCACTTGTAATTTCCACATCCAATGAAGTAATTCATCCTAGCCTGCAGTTTTTACTTGATAAATGTCCAATCTTTGTCTGCAGTGCACCTGGGACCTTTGCTATAGCATCATGATGGTGAGAGATTTTTAGAGTTCATTTCTTGCTCTCTTTCACCCCCTATCCATTTTTCAAATCTGAGGAAGGGTCTTTATGGACATGGGTCTGGTATTGACCAAATTCACAGAGAAAGGAAGGGCCAAGAGAAGGTGACAATCAGTTGGTGTCTCACTGAATTTGATCTGTCTTCCCTCCCTGAGGCAAGGATGGCAACAGGGAGCTGCCTCTTTGCCATGGCGCCCAGTCAGTGAGGTGAGTGCTGCTGCAGAGGAGAGGGTGGGAACCTTTGGCTTCCCCTGCCCTGGTTCCTCAGGATACTGTCCAGACTCTTTGAGGTGTGTGTGTGTGTGTGTGTGTGTGTGTGTGTGTGCATGTGTGCGTGATGACTTTATTTGTATTTTCCAGATGTGGAAGTGGAGATTCAGAGAGAACTGTGTGAGAAGTCACACAACCAGTACGTAGTAAAGTCAGTAAACTCAGGTCAGGCTAATTCCAAAGTCTATGTTCTTAAACCCTGTTCAATACTGCCTCCTGACCCAATCTTATTTTTTGAAGTATACAAGTAAGTGGCTTTTAGAGAGTTGGTGCAAATCACTGCAATCAATTTTACAATGTTTTCATTACCGAGTAGAAGCTGTGTACCCTTTTTCCATCTCCCTAAACCTACTATTCTGCCAGCCCTAGGCAATCCCTCCCCTACGTTCTGTCTGCAGATTTGCTTATTCTGAACGTTTCATATAAGTGGAATCATTCAATATTGGTCTTCTGAGGCTGGCTTCTTAGAATTAGCATAATTTTTAAATAAAGACAATGTTTTAAGAGCAATTTTAAGTCCAGAGAGTTCCCATATACTCCCAGCCCCCACAAATATATAGCCTCCCCCATTATCTCCCACTAAAGTGATACATATGTTATAACTGATAAACCTACACTGACACAGCATAATCACCCAAAGTCCATAGTTTACATCAGGGTTCACTCTCAGTGTTGTACTTTCTTTGGGTCTGCACAAATGTATAATGACATACATCTATCAGAATAGTATCATACAGAGTATTTTCACTGCCGCGCCTATTCATCCCTCCCTCCCTGCCCCCAAACCCCTGGCAACCACTGATCTTTTCACGTCTCTATAACTTTGCCTTTTTCAGGATGTCATATGGTTTCCATGCAGTATATAGCCTTTTCAGATTGGCTTCTTTCACTTAGTAATATCATTTAAGTTTCCTTCGTGTCTTTTCATGGCTTGATAGGTTGTTTCTTTTTGCCACTGAGTAATATCAATTGTCTAGATGTACCACAGTTTATTTACCCATTCATCTACTGAAGAACATCTTTGCTGCTTCCAAATTTTGGCACTGAATAAAGATGCTGTAGACATCTGTGCACAACATTTTTGTGTGGACATAATTTTTTAACTCCTTTGAATAAATACCGATGAGCAGGATTGCTAGATCATACGGTAAGAGAGTGTTTAGTTTTATAAAAGACTGCCAAACTGACTTCTAAAGTGATTGTACCATTTTGAACTCACAAGCAGTACATGAGAGGTTCGGTTGCTCTGTATCCTCATCAGCATTTGGTATTGTTAGTGTTGTAGATTTTAGCCATTTTCATAGGTATGTCATGGTATCTCGTTGTTTTAATTTTCATTTCCCTAATAATATATGATGTGGAGCATTTTTTTCATATACTTATTTGCTATCTGCATATCTTCTTTGGTGAGGTGTCTGTTAAAGTCTCTGGCCATTTTTTAATCCAGTTGCTAGTTTTCTTATTGTTGAGTTTAAAGAGTTCCTTGCACATTTCAGATAACAATGCTTTATCAGACATGTCTTTTGCAAATATTTTCTCCCAGGCTGTGGTTTGTCTTCTCATTCCCATGATACTGTCTTTCACAGAAGTCAAGTTTTTAATTTTAATGGAGTCCAGCTTACCAATTATTTCTTTCATGGATCATGCCTTGGGTGTCATATCCAAAAAGTCCTTGCCATACCCAAGGTGATCAATGTTTTCCCCTATTATTTTCTAGTTTTTTAGTTTTGTTTTTTGCATTTAGGTCTCTGGTCTATTCTGAGTTAATTTTTGTGAATAGTATAAGGTCTGTGTCTAGATTTTTTTTTTTTTTTTTTTTTTTTGGCCTGTGGATATCCAGGTGGTCCAGCACCATTTATTGGACAGACTACATTTTACTATATTGCTTTTACTCTTTTGCCAAACATCATCTAACTATATCTACTTGCATATATTCATTGACTCTCTATTCTGTTGCATTGATCTATTTGTCTATTCTTTTACCAATACCACACTGTCTTGACTGCTGTAGCTGTATAGTAAATTCTAAAGTTGGCTAGTGTGAGTCTTCTGAGTTTATTCATCTCCTTCAATATTGTGTTTGCTATTCTGAGCTTTTTGCCTCTCTATAAATTTTAGAATCAATTTATCCATTTCCACAAGATAATTTGCTGGGATTTTGATTTCGATTGTATTGAATTTATACATCAAGTTGGGAAGAAGTGACATCTTGACAATACTGAATATCTCTCCATTAGTTCAGTTTAGTTAATTCTTCTCTGATTTCATTCATCAGAGTTTTGTAGTTTTCCTCATAAATATCTTGTCCAGCTTTTGTTAGATTTATACCTAAGTATTTCATTTTGGGGAGTGCTAATAAAAATGGTATTGTTTTTAATTTCAGATTCCACTTGTTAATTGCTAGTATACTGAAAAGTGATTGACTTTTTAATATTAACTGTGTATCCTAAAACCTTATGATAAGCACTTAATTAATTCTAGGGTTTTTTTTTCTTATTGATTCCTTCTGATTTTCTACATGGACAATCATGTCCTCCACAAACAAAGACAGTTTTATTTCTTTCTTTCCAACTTATATCTGTTATTTCTTTTTCTTGTCTTATTACCTTAATTAGGAATCCCATTACAATGTTTAAAAGCAGTGGTGAGAGGGAACTTCCTTGTATCTGATATTGAAGTTTATCACCATTAAGTATGATGTTAACTGTAGGGGTTTCTGTAGATATTCTTTATCAAGTTGAGAAAGTTCCCCTCTATTTCTAGTTTACTGAGCATTTTTGATCACAAATGGGTATTGGATTTTGCCAAATGTTTTTTCTGCATTTATTGATACGATCATGTGATTTTTATTCTTTAGCCTCTTGATATGATTACATTACTTCATTTTTAAATGTTGAACCAGCCTTACATACTTGGGATAAATCCCACTTGTTCTTGGTATATAATTCTTTTTTATACATTGTTTAATTCAATTTTCTAGTATTTTGTTGAGGATTTTTCCATCTATATTCGTGAAGAATATTACAGTTTTCTTTTCTTATAATGTCTTTGATTTTGGAATTAGGGTTATGTTGGCCAAATAGAATGAGGTAGTTAACATTCCTTCTGCTTCTATTCTCTGAAAGAGATGGTAGAGAATTGGTATAATTTCTTCCTTAAATGTTGGGTAGAATTTACCAGTGATCCACCTTGTTAGATAAGTATCCCAAAATATAGAGCAAAAAAGCAGAGAAGTGAATTATGAGAAGAATGAAAAAAATATGGAGAAGTAATAGAAAAGGGCATAAATCTAATCAGTATGATTTTTAAAAGGTCAAGAGTTTATCCCAAAATATAATAGAGGAAAATTTTCCATAGCTGAAGACAAATAAGAATCTTATGAATGTCAGCAACTTGGAGGTACCCAGCACAATTAATATAAAAAATGTTCACACTTAAATACATCTTTGTGAAATGTGTTTAAGCCAAGGTTAAAGACAAAAATATTTCATGGGGCACCTGGGTGGCTCAGTCAGTTAAGCATCCAACTTCAGCACAGGTCATGATCTCGCGGTTCATGGGTTCCAGCCCCGTGTTGGGCTCTGCACTGACAGCTGGGAGCCTAGAGCCTGCTTCGGATTCTGTGTCTCCTTCTGTCTCTGTTCCTCTCCCGCTTGTACTCTTTCTCTCTCTCTCTCAAAAATAAAGATTAAAAAAAATTAAAAAAAAAATTTCATGCTTATGTGGTGGTGAGTGAGCAGGACAAGTTAGCCTTGCTGGAGTGAAAATCAGATTGACATCAAACTTTTCCATTGGGATAAGAGAGAAACACATTCAGAGTTCTAATGGAAATTGATTTTGAACAAATAATTTTATACCCAGTAAAAACTATCAATGAAATGGGAGAGTAAAATGGTAAAAATAATGTCCTTATATGAAATATGATGCTTCGTGAAATAATGATTTTAGAATTTATACAGAAGGATAAAGAAAAGAGAAAGGCAAGCCATACAAATAACAATTGCCCAAGCCCAACTGCTTAATACAAAGTAAAATTGGAAAAAAAAATACAAAAATACATGCAATAAAAAACAACAACAAAAACCCAGCAAAATGATATTGAAAACCAGGTTTCACAAATTAGCAACCCAAACTACATTAGCAAATGAGGAGGCCTTGGAAAGAATAGCTTCAAGAAGAAGTAAATTTCTTCTAAATTGCTGTAAATTTTAAATTATTATTTTAGTAAGAAAGTGAAGGCATATGATAATAATGCATTATAAAAATTCAGTGCCCTGCTTCCTCTATTTCTCCCTTCTCCTCCCAATTTACATCTGTGCATTTCCTCCTTTCTTCCTTCCTTCCGTCTTCCTTCTTTCCTTCCTTTCGGTAGACTCCATGCCCAACATGGGGGCTTGAACTTACAACCCTGAGACTGAGAGTCACATGCTCTACTTACTGGGCCAGCCAGGTGCCCCTGGGCATTTCTTTTTCTATCAGCACAGGTTAAATGAAATAGTTTCATCACTTTTTCTCTGAGTCCGCACATATACATTAAAAGGTAAGCTCTACGAAGGCAGGTTTTTTTTTTTTTTTTCTCTGTTCTGTGCATTGATGTATCTTTAGCACTTAGCACAGTGCTGGTACTGCATATGCAATCAATAAATATTTTTTTTATTTGAATGGAATGAAATTGTATAATCAATTGTATTCATCTAATTACAATATTATAAATTCTGGCTGTTTTTAGACTTAATACATGGCCAGAACACACCAAAATTAATTATATCAGAAATAATAAATTCTATACATTTGACCATGTAAATTAACTATATGATGAACTGACTCTGTGATACTGTGACCAAGAGAGGAGGGAAAGGTAGGGCTGTTAAATCTCTCATTAACTTAGAGGGAAGTATTGACATCCTGCCTAAAATTGATGGATCAAGAAATGGAAGGTTGAATACATTGTACAAAGCTATCGACGCATCTAAAGGAATAATAAAAAAATGAAATATATCTGGCAGTGGTTGTTGAAGGAAAGTGTAAATGAGCCAAGCTCCTCATCTTTCATAAGGGGGCCCATCAGCTATACTTTGAAGCTGATACATCAAAAATAAAGGGATAATAAATTATTGTTGTGGAGGTTCGCCTCAGAAGGATTAAAAATAGGAAACTCTTAAGCTGTTACTTCTGGGGAATGCCATAGAGAAAGACCTTTACTTTTTAAAAAAATTACTCTCTACTACCAACTGAATTTTATTGCCATGTGCCCATACTTTAAAAGTGACATTTTTAATTTAAAAATAGTTTCTAGAAAAAGAGAAGAATTTTTAGGACAGAAAAAAAATGATCCAACTGTTTGCAATTACATACTGTCTACCAGCAAGGACCATCAAACATTTTGCAAACATTATCTGATGGCGAGTGTCAGAATTTACATTTGCCAGATGGAGAAATTCAGACAAAGATGGAGGTGACTTACCCATTTTCAGTGCATCTGTGACCAGCCAGTGATAAAACCCAGGCTTCCGGGATTCTGAGTCCAAAATAGATTTGGATTCATTTCTTCTTGGAAAAACCACCACATATTAGTATGATGATAGTTAAGGAAGAAATCCAAACTAATAGATGGCACACTCTGTGTTTAGGGCTTGGAAAATGCCTGTATTTTTCCATCCGATAATCTGGTGCCAAAATGCACATTTTTGCCTGTCGAGAAAAAGGTCAGAGCTTCTCTGAAGCACCCGATGGGAATATATATCAATTCAAGAAGTTGTGCCTACAAAGATAAAAAATGATAATCACTGTAACAACCACAATACATTTGTAAATCTCACTATATATGTATGAATAAAGATTTCCACCATTTTGTGGCTACTTAGAAAACTATATATGGTGGGGCGCCTGGGTGGCGCAGTCGGTTAAGCGTCTGACTTCAGCCAGGTCACGATCTCGCGGTCCGTGAGTTCGGGCCCCGCGTCGGGCTCTGGGCTGATGGCTCAGAGCCTGGAGCCTGTTTCCGATTCTGTGTCTCCCTCTCTCTCTGCCCCTCCCCCGTTCATGCTCTGTCTCTCTCTGTCCCAAAAATAAATAAACGTTGAAAAAAAAATAAAAAAAAAAGAAAACTATATATGGTTAATTAGCTTGATGAATAATTCTGATTATTCGGCTGTATGCCTCTATTATTAATTCAGACCACTAGCACAGGTGGAAAGGAGGAAAAATATTTGACTCATCTGGCATTATTTTTCTTATTGGTTTCCCTCTTAATGTGAATTTTAAAATATTTACTTATTTACTTATTTGCCTGGCTTCCCTATTTAGTTAAAACTCTGGAAGGGAGGGAAGGGGAGCCATTAAATGATTATAGCAGATTTCCCTTGTTTTGTCACTACAGTTTCCTCTCCCTCTTCCATCCTACCCCTAACACCACACACAAACACTTCTGCAAAGTCGTCTGTATCAGGTGATACTGGCCCAATGGCTAAGATGAGCACTGGACCAAAGCAGCTGCAGAACTTACATGAGAATTTGCAAGACAGACTTGTGAGAGCCAGACTCAGTGTGGCTGCTTTCTTGAGAAAAGAAGAGCTGTTTTAGGTCAAGAGCTGTCGGCAGCCAGATTTTCCAGGGTGTCGAAGAGAAACAGAGAAACGAAGAAGAAAGTCAATGTACAGAGTGGAGCAGAGGTGAGAGACAAATACAGTGACCATGAATTAACCTTGTTTGTAATTGTGATAGAATATGTACAATGTAGAATTTACTATTGTAATCCTTTTTGAATGTGTAATTCAGTGGCATTCAGTACATTATATTGCTGTGCAACCTTCACCACCATCCATCCCCAGAACCTTTTCATCGTCCCAAACTGAAACTCTACCCAGTGAACAATACTTCTCCAATTCCCCCATGCTCCCAGCCTTTGGTAATTACTCTTCTACATTCTTTCTCTATGAATCTGACTATTCTGGGAATTAATCATTCGTACCAGGGTATTGTTGAGAGCTGCATCAGTTAGCAATTTATTGTCTCTCAGATCCGAATTCACCCTTCCATACAGGTTCCACAATAACAAATGGAGTTCCTTTAAAGCATTTCTCGCCTACAAAGAACACCTGTTGAGGTTTCTCAGGAGAGGGTACTAGAGGGATAATGCAGGAGGAAGGGGCCTTCCTGCTGGTTCTGGCAGCCGCATTGTCAGTTGGTGGTACTCTATCCCAGCCACAGGCTCAGAACTCATGGTCCCTTGGTGACTTTACAGCCCCAACCTGGCCAGTGATCACCTGGCCGTCTTGACATGGACATGGTATATTCCAAGCCTCCTGTCTGCAATGGCACCCCACTCTCTCTTCAAGCTCCTGTGCCAGACCACTGGCTGCAGATTTTCTATGCCCAACCTGTGCCCCAGAGAGTTGCTTCCTGCTTGCTCACGGATTGCAGACCAGCTCTGGTCTGGGCAAATCTCTCTGCCATCCAATGGTTGCAATTCCAGCCTTGGGAAGGGGGTCCCCTTTCATATCTGTCTCTCCTTAGGTACTCTCCCTTGGCCCTAGGATACCACATAGAGTTTCCCTATATCTTATAATTGCTCTTTTATCAAAAATTTAAAAATATTTATATTAAGCTTCCCTTATTTAAGTCACTGTGTGGTTTCTGCCTGTTGTTTACATCTGGCAGATGTAAACCAGGATAGTTCTGTGCAAACTAGGGTGTGTGTTCACCTCCTCTAGGGACAGAAGGGAAAGTCCTGACTGCATTTGAAGCTCTGGCTGTAGTTTATTTCTCTTTTTTTTAATTTTTAAAATGAGTTTATTTATTTATTTATTTAGAGAGAGAGCAGGGGAGGGGCAGAGACAGAGGGAGAGACAGAATCCCAAGCAGGCTCTGTGCTGACAGCTCGATGTGGGGCTCAAACCCACAAACCATGAGATCATGACCTGAGCCAAAATCAAGAGCTGGACGCTTAACCAACTGAGCCACCCATGCACTCCATAGTTTATTTATGAAGTCTACTATGTATCTGCCCTTGGGTCTTGAGACAAATTTGTTTCTTCAAAACAAATTCTAGCTTTGTCTTTAAGAGAGCTTAAATGTGTTTCTGTTACTTGAAACTAAGGGAGGCATCACTAATAAAAATGTAATTTCACATTCTTTCAAATATGGCTCAGAAAAAGGGATAGAGGGATGAAGAAAGACTACCTAAAACCAGAAAAAAAGAAAGGAAGACTATGCCAAGGGTTAACATGGCAGCAAATTCTCAGTTGAGCTTGATGTTGATGTTAGGTCTTCAGGTTCTGTGACTCACCTCTCTTGTCACCAGTGGGGGAACTCATACAAAGGGAGCTAAGTGGGGCACTGGCTGACCCAAAGATTCTGAATGCAAAGAAACAAGGCTGAGGTCGAATGAAGCCTCTTACTCCCACTGCAACCAGACCTTGAGACCTGCTCAACTCAGTGTGTATCTGAGAGTTGGGTATGCAGAGTCAACCCAAGTTCATTCACCAGGCACCTGTGAGGACCAGGGCTGCCTCACACCCTCAACTACCAGGGGATAGAGTAGGAGCCCGCTATCTAGCAGCACACTTCCAGTGAAGGGAACATTCTGGACTAGGTTTGCTCAGCAGACAGAGTAAGTCCCTGCCCATTACTAAAGCATGTCCCAGGAAATGTCAGACTCTTGCCTATCACATTTGTCTTTTTTTGTCTGAGAAGGGGTGCTCAATGGGGAGAAGACAGAGAGGAGAAATCTTCCTCCCCTGCATTTCTCTTCATATAAAGAAAATACCAAAATGTTGGTGTTCATTCCCTCCTGTATGAGCCAAGATGCGAGTCCACTTCTCAACACTACTATTACTATTTTCCAGGCCAAGCCACCATTGCCTCTTGCCTGGATTGCTGTGGTAGCCTCCTCACTGTCTCCTTCCCCACTTCAGTCTATTCTTAACCTTACAGCCAGAGTGATTCCATGAAAATAGAAGTTAGCCTGTATCACTCTTCTCTTGGAAACCCTCCATTTGTTTCGCATCTCAGAGCAAAAGCCAAAGGACTTACTTTGGCCTGCAAGGCCCCACACCATCTAGATTCCCATGACTTCTCTGACTTTATCTCCCACTAGTTTAATGTGGCAGACTCACGACAACAACTGGTCCTAATTCTCCATCCCTCACTATACTCACACCCTTTGCAGTATGACTTCGACAGTCTCCCCCAAAAGAAGTGGGATTTGTTCTCCATCCCTGGAAACTAAGCTGGTCTCATGAATTTCTTTGGTCAATAGAATGTGC
This sequence comes from Leopardus geoffroyi, assembly GCF_018350155.1. Lineage (NCBI taxonomy): Eukaryota > Metazoa > Chordata > Mammalia > Carnivora > Felidae > Leopardus > Leopardus geoffroyi. The sequence goes on along the minus strand of NC_059338.1, from coordinate 45,320,109 downwards.
CATTGTTTCAGTTCTGAACCCAGACCATAAGAGGTTTTGTGTGCGCTGTGTACTCTCCCTCCTCCCCATCTCCTCTCTCTCTCTCTCTCTCTCTCTCTCTCTCCCCTTCTCTTGTCCTCTTTCTCTCTTTGCTCTCTTCTTACTTTCTTTTTCCTTTCTCTCCTCCTCCTCCTCCCTCCACACTCCTGCTATGAGATAGGAACAGAACATCAACCTACTAGAAGATGCGAGGCACACAGACATATGGAGCAGAGCTAAGTCAATCCAGTTGTCTTATCTAAGACTGAGATGTGTGAAGGAGCCCAGACAAGATCAGCAAAACTGTGCTGACTTGTAGCTGACTGCATAGGCATTGAGTGAGCCTTGATAAACTCAGCTCATCTCAGCAGAACCACCCCAGTGATCTTTAGACTCATGAGTAAAACTAAATGATTGTGTGCCACTGAGGTTCTGAGGTTGTTTGTTACTCACCATTCTTGTGAGATAGATGACTGATACATTCCTCTGCCCATTCTTCTCCAGCCATAATTGCCCTCTGGAAAACAGCAGTCACATTCCTACCTCAGAGGCTTTGTACTTGCTGTTCCCTCTGGCTAGAGTCCTCTTCCCTGACCCACCCCACCCCCTATAGCTGCACGCCTTGATCCCTAACCTCCTTCAGATCATCTCTCCAATGTCACCTTCTTAGTGAGATCTTGTCTGGACATATATAATATGATCTTCTAACACATCCTTTTCTCCCTTTTGAACTTAAAAACATTGTTTTAATGTTTATTTATTTTTGAGACAGAGAGAGAGAGAGAGAGAGAGCAGGGGAGGGGCAGAGCGAGAGGGAGACACAGAATCCAAAGCAGGCTCCAGGCTCTGAGCTGTCAGCACAGCCCAACGCAGGGATCAAACTCATAAGCCGTGAGTTCATGACCTGAGCTGAAGTCTGACGCTTAACCGACTAAACCACCCAGGCGCCCCTCCCTTTTCAACTTTAACTTTCTCCTTAGCACTTGTTGCTATCAAATATATTTTACGTATTCCTTATTTTTCTTGCTTATTATCTAACTTACTCGAAAGCTCCTTGGAAGCAGGGATTTTTGCCCTTTTTTCATTCGTTACTCTATTCCCATGCCCAGAATTATGCCTGGCACATAATAACACAATACACAAATAAGTAAATCAAATGAGTAAATGAATGAGTGTGACTTCTCCATGGAATGATAGAGATGATTGGAAAATGTTTTCTTAATTTTTAAAAACTGGAAAAATTAAAAATCCCTGAATTAAATTTGTTTTATCTAAGTTCTCTTCCACCGCCATGATCGTAGTCACAGCCACCCTGACCTTCTGTCTGGATTGCTACAATTGCTTCCTAACTAGTTTTTCTGCACCTGTCCCTGCTCCATATAATCCATCACAGCCACGGTGGTCTTTTTAAAGAGAAAGCTGGACTGAGACGGATATCCTTAGCATTGCCTAACAGGACCTGAAACATTTGCTCCTCCCTACCTCTCCACCCTCAACTCTTCTTGCTAGCTCATCGGTCCTAAGGTTCCTTAAAATTGCCATGACGCTTCCTGCCTCAGGACATTTCCATGAGCTGTTCCTACCCTCAGGGAATGCTCATCACCATCACCATCATCATCATCATCATCATCCCTTTGCCCAGTCAACCCCTATTCATCCTTTTGATCCCGTCTCAAGGATTATTTCCTCAGGAAAGCCTTCATAATTCAATGTTTTTTTCTTTAAGGCACACAATACGACTTCTAACGGTAAGTTTGTGTGGCTTGTGTGATGTCTGCTTTTCCCAACATACTGTAAACTCACTGAGGACTTAAGCTATTCACCAGGTCATTTGGATGAGTTTGGCCTCAGATTCACCTAAGCCCTTTGTAGAGACTTGCAGTGTCAAACAGGAACCCATGAAGAAAAGAGCTTTTGCATAAGGAGTTGAGTCTTCCAGGAAAGACTCAGCCCTGATGATATTTTTGTTCCTTTCTAAAGCCACAAAGGTCTATAAACCATCCCTCCCCATGACCACCGCCAGTCCATTAGCAGTAGAAGCCAGAGAGAATATTTACATTCTAAGGGGTTTGTACTGAAGAATGACACCTCTCGTCATTCTTGCAATGTCATGATTTATGCAATCAAGTCTTGCTTTAGAGGACAGCCATTAGCCACAGGAATGGGCACAGCAAGAACAGCAGAAGCAGTGGTGATTAACTCTAGCTGGGATTTTAGTCTTCTATTGCCGTGAACAAGTTGCCACAAACTAAGCAGATTAAAGCAACGCGAATTTATTATCTTACAGTTTCGTGGATCAGGATCCAAAGCACAGCTTCACGGGATCCCAGCTCAGGGTCTCACAAGGCTGCAGTCAGGGTCAGGCTGCAGCTCTCATCTGACACTCGAGGTTCTCATCTGAGCTCATTCAAGATGTTGGCAGAATTCAGTTCCTTGTGGCTGCAGGAATGAGTTCCCCATTTTCTTGCCAGCTGTCAGCTGGGAATCATGCTCAGCTCCCAGAGGCCAGTGGCTCTCCTTGCCACATAGACCGTTCACCACATGGATGTTTTTAATTTTTTCCAGGCCAGCTGGAATGTACTGTTCCGACTTCTCTGTGACCAGTGGAGAATGCTCTCTGCTTTTAAAGGGCTTACCTGACCAGGTCAGGTCCACCCTGATAAGCTCCCTTTTTGCCATATAATATAACATAACCATGGGGGTGATATTTCACTGTATTCAGAGGTCCTTCTGAACTCAGGGGGATTAGACGGGCACCACACTGGGGGATCCTGCCCACCACAGGCAGCTAGGATCGCTGATCTTAATAACAAAAAACTACTGAGGTTATATTCTTGCCAACACTGTGCTAATTACATTTCAGCATTTAATCTTTAAAATAACCTATGAGGTAAATTCTATTACTCTCCTTGTTTTACAGGTGAAGAAACTGAGGCTCAGAGGCCAGGTAACTTTGTCTAATTTCACACAATCAGTAAGAAGCATAGCTTACATTTTGAACTTTGGTCTTTCTGACTCCAGAACTCATTCTTTTTCACTTTACCTCATCGAAGCTGGTTCTCCTGTAACCAGCAGAATGATGATTGTCAGTATTTATGGCTATAAATACTGGTAGTCCTGCCCACACCTCAGGAAATAGGTTCTTCATAAAAATGTTCTTAATTAACCTTTAATTAGCTAAAATGCGTTATCCATATCCTACGAAGAACTCTAGTTGATAATCACTTTAGACTCTTAGTGGAGTTATTGACTCAGGTATAAACTGGTGTTAAAAGCTTTCGGCATAAGCTTATTGGGGCACCAAACATTTGTATAGTATTGCCAAAATAACACCACCCAGTTTACCTTCCAGTCACAAGGGTGAAAACTTAGTGCTACAATGGAAGGGTAAGATTGCCATTTGCCTTAAGTTCAAATGCTAGGATCCCTAATAGTGGGTTGGTCAGAACATACTTATCTTACGACAAAATGCAGTATGAATTTCACATCTCCTATGATACAATCTAGATAACAAGGTTTAACCTGAATACATTATGACTTTGCGTTTGACTTCCATTTTATGAAAAATTAAGTGGGTTAGAGAAAGAAGCTCTAGAGAAACACAGAAAAGGAACTAGTCACATCGAGAAAATGGGATGTTTTATAGATAATTGCCCAAATCCATTTAACAAGCATGGTATCATGTCTTTTGTCTATGGCAAAAGAGCTTAAGAAATATCTATGTAATGAGAATCGTGTATATTCATGCCTGAATTGGTCCTTAACTGGACAAACCAGCTAGAGAGGACATATGGGGGATGACTGAGGTAATAAAAGGTGGACCAGGTATGAGATTAGATGAATTGACATGGAAAGTTCCAGATTATTAACCTTAGAAAGAAAGCAATTACAAAACAGTCTGTAACAATTTAAAAAATAGTATATTTCTCATTTTGAAAAAGATATGTAAGAATACATAAAAATTCTGGAAGGGTATACAATAAGATTACCAGTGGTAATCTCTAGTTGGTGGAAATAGTGTTTTTATTTTCTTATTCGTTATTTGTTTACCAGTACATGTGATGCTTTGCAATTATAAGATACTTTAAAAATATATATATGTTAAAGTTTATTTATTTATTTGAGAGAGAGAGCGAGCGAGAGGAGAGGGGCAGAGAGAGAGGGAGAGAGAGAATCCCAAGCACGCTCCATGCTGTCAGCACAGAGCCCAACGCAGGGCTCGATCTCATGAACCATGAGATCATGACCTGAGCCAAAACCAAGAGTCGGATGCTCAACCAACTGAGGTGCCCCAATGATAAGAGATTTTTAATTTAATAAAAAGGAAAGAAAGTCATCAGTATGTAAGTTTTAGCCTAAGCCATGGGAGTAAATGAGATTGCTCAGGGAAGGGGCTATCCAGAATAAGAGGGCTAAGACCACAGCATTCAAAAACATCAAGATTTCAGAGAGAAGACCAAGGAAAGAGAGCTAGTCAGAGACTGAGGACGAGCCATGAAAGAACAGAAGAAGCAGGAAGGCCAGGGAAGGGGAGGTTTCCAGAGGAAAGGATAGTCAGGTGTATCAAATGCTAAGGATGGGCAAGCAGGATGAAGAATACAAGGTCACTGACTTCACGGTAGGAAGTCAACAAAGACTTTTGCACGTGGAGGGATAAGGAACAAGAGGTGGTTCTTGTAAGGAGTTGGTAGTGGGGGAAGGACACAAGACAGCCAAGTAGAAGTCAGTCGTGGTGCCCATCTTTGCACAAGGAGGTGAGCAGCGACAAGTTGCCACTCAGGTGTGTTCCAGGTAAAGGAAACACTGGAACACTGCTCCTTTACACAGCGAGAGTGGCGCCTCCTGCAGGATGTAAAGGGAAGGCTCTATGAAGCCGGCAGAGCAACAGAGTTAAGCAACGTGTCGGTAGACTGGAGAAGGCCAGTGGGAATGGAGAAATTGAAAACCTAAGACTCGAGAAGGCAGGATCATTTATAGCACAGAATGCCCAGGCCACAGAGCAGGGAACCGGGTGGAGCACAGAGGAGGCCGGTGACCCTGTGCAGGACTGAGGCTGGCTTCCTCTGAATCAGAGTGAACGTTCAGGAGCCAGGACCAAAACCAGGCAACTCTCACCTTCTGTTCAAGTCACCAAACTGGTGATGATTAACAATGATAAGTATACTTGGAAAGCAGGTTTTCTAAGGGACAGTGTGCTGGTTTTTAAGTTCTGCAAAGCCACATTAGCAGGCACTAGACCATGTGGGCCTCGCACATTATTGGAGCAGGAGGCTGCCCACATGATGGGATTTGAGGGGTGGCCCATCACCCCAGGAGTATCTCCCATGGGTTTTTCTTAGTGATAGGTGCTGTGATGAGTGAATAGACAGTGGAAGGTATGGGGTCAGTAGATGAGTTTATGGTCTATCCTTTCTGTCACGTATACTTTTTGAACTTCAGTTTGACTTGCTTCAGTGAACATTTATCAAATACCCACAGGGCGAAAAGGGCACTGTTCTCAGTACAGCCCATGACATTTCATTTGATCCAAAAACTGGGTGAAGGGGCTGGAGTAATCTGGGGCTGTACCTGCAATGAGAAATAGACAACAGTTCTTGTGTGCCCGGATCAGAGAATTGCCTCCCTGAAAAAATAAGCCTGAAGAAAGAACAAAGGTGCCATGTTCAGTCTGATCATTTCCTTTCTTTCTCTGTACTCTCTTCCCATCGCCCCATCACTCAATCAGAAAGCCCCGATGTCCTCTGGCCTCTTCTGCCCCATCCAGTCCTGCCTTGGTGCTGCTGACCACACAGCAAACTGTCCCCGGGTCAGCAGGTCTCAGATGTGCCTGCAACACTCCAAACTGGGGCTTCACAGAGACCAGTGACATCTTCCGGGGGACTCAGCAGCTGCTCAGGGTCGTGCAGCTCAGAGTGCATTAATCAAATGTTATTATTCCCCACCGCTCTGTTTGCTGTGTCAGTTAGATCTGGGACAAGCTGTTGGTCAGAGGGTTTGCTCCCTGGTGCCTGTTTGTAGACACTCATCTTCCCAATTTATCCTTCAAGCAATACTTTGTAGGACAAGACCAGTATCCCCCATTTTCCTCACAGCTTTAGGAACTCTGGGGCTTTGCACAAATGTGTACAAGGTGTAGAGATTCCAGCCAAGAGAAGAGAGTGGGAAGGAACACTGCAGCGGGAGGGAGGGCTGGAAGGTGCTGGGCCATTAATTACAGCTCAGTGGGGACAGAGAAGGAAACAGCAACTCGGAGTGGAGCTCCAGAGCAAAAGCAAACAGGAAGGTTTTAATGAGAAAGTCCCTGAGAGGAAATGACTCAATGGTTTGGAAAGAGTGGGCTTCAGAGAGGCTGGAGGCAACATGTGTGGAGCCCCATCCATAGGGAGGGAGTGGAGTCAGCCGGAGGCAGGCGACTGGGGAGGGGCACGCAGGACTTTCTTTTTGGCACCCAGAGATAGCAATCAGCCTGTCCACTCGGGGCTTTGCCCCACATGTCCATGGGTGGGAGTTGGAGAAGGGAGTCTCAGGGCAGGAACAGCTGTTCCATCTGCAGCAAGGTTGAGAAAACCCTCTTGATTCTCAGTATGGCGGTGCGGGGTGGGGAGGGAGGCTGAGATTTCTTGGTCAAGGATCTGTTTGGAAAAGGTGCTGGAATATCCTGGGGCTGGGCTGCCATGAGGGATGCACAACAGCATTTCCAGGGTCTGGAACACAGAACTTGCTCCCTAAAAAAAATGCCGACAGACGAGCAAAGACGATCGTGTTGCAGTCTTGGTGTCTGCATCAGAGACAGAAGCATTTTCTGATTCAAAAGTCAGGGCATGGTATCCGAGAAATTTTTTTCCCTAGTTTCTGAATTTCTGCACATGGAATGCCTTAAGATGGTATAAAATGAGATCATACTTATCATAAATGTACCAAAATGAATTTATTAAGAATTGTAAAATTGTATGAAATTGGAAGTGCCCTGGAGAATCTGGCATGAATGAACACTGTGTTTTGAAACAAAGCCTATCTGAGCAGAGCTCAGGGACAAAAGTCTTCACAAATCATGAATTCATTAGTTTCTTCATGAATCAGGAGTTAGGGGAGAGGGGAAGTGGGGAGAACAAGTTCCCTTCTGCGGGGTGGGGGGTGTGGGCGGAGAAGCTAAAGTCCCTCTGGTGTGTTCAAGGATGTGGATGCTGGGGCCGGGGACCTAGCCTCGAGCCCTTGCTCTTGAGCGTCCTAGCTGCGTCTCGGGCAAATCTGAGCTCCCCGATTTGCAAAGTCAGGACCGCACTGAGTCCACCAGGTGGCTGTGAGAATTCCAGCCATTCCACTGGGTACCTAGACCAGTACCCGGCATGGATGGGGCATGTCTAAGATAGCAGCTCCTTTCCTCTCTCCACCCACACTGAGTGATATAGGGAAGGATGTCCCAGCTTGGAAAGGTGTCAGTCACGGAAAACACCCTGCGGTTTAGCAGACATTTGGGAACTCCGTCCGAAACACTCCTCTCAGGCAAGTGGGTGAGGAGAGAACACGGGGCAAGTCAAGCTGTCTGCTGCCCAGCACCCACCACAAACCAGTAACGGGTTGGGCTTCTCACTGGCTGGAAACCAGCACAGAGAGGAAGCAGCAAACACTATGAGAGGAAACAAAGTTTCCTGTTCAATGAGAGGTGAGCAAGAACCTGACGATTCTGGAAGAGCAAAAGAACAAGGGCAGTAAAGGGAGGAAAACATAAACAAATGAACTGTGGAGCACCCGGGGTGCATTTTATCTGACCGGAGAGCAGCCTGTACAGAGAGGATGTGGGAACCTCGATTATGTTACAAACCATCACGAGGAACGTCCAGCCTTAGCTGATCCAGCAGGCGGCTTTTGCAGCAACTTAAAAGGGCATATAAAAGCCACTCACCAAGGCCCTCCTGCAAGGGGACTGGGGGAGGTCTTGTCATTTCCACCCAAACCTGGCTCTCAGCGCTGTCACTTCTGCATACCCTGGCTTTTTCTAAAAAGGTCTCTGTCTTTTCAATTTCATCATTTGCACCACTTGCTTCAATGATTCTCAACTTGGCATGCTGCTCCATGATTTTGCTACTTTCTGAGTCACATGCTTTTTACCTACATTACTAGTGGGGCTTGGGGTCCAGCCTCTGAAGGAGACTGCCCAAGCTTCCCATTCCTTTCCCAAGGCTAGCCAGTGACGCGTGTTGTCAGAAACACTCTCTGCCTCAAAGTCTCTTTTTCTAATTCTAGATAATCCTTGGAGAAATATCTCAGGCTGGGCCATGACTACCTAAGAGTTCAAGACAATTCAGATGAATACGTATTTGGGCATCTACGATGTGGCCGGCACGATGGGGGAGTCCAAGGTGAAGACTTATTTTCGACTCTCCAGGGCTTTGCTGCCTAGAGGGAAACCATATATAGGGTCTATTTGTTTTAGTACTTACTAAGCACTAAAGTAAAACGGGTTAATTCTTGGTGTTTTATTGTATAAGTTCATATGAGAAAGAATGAAATCTGGCCCTTTGTAGCAATGTGGATGGAACTGGAGAGTGTTACGCTAAGTGAATTAAGTCACACAGAGAAAGACAGATACCATATGTTTCCACTCTTACGTGGATCCTGAGAAACTTAACAGAAACCCATGGGGGAGGGGAAGGGAAAAAAAGTTAGAGAGGGAGAGAGCCAAACCATAAGAGACTCTTAAAAACTGAGAACAAACTGAGGGTTGATGGGGGTTGGGAGGGAGGGGAGGGTGGGTGATGGGCATTGCAGAGGGCACCTGTTGGGATGAGCACTGGGTGTTGTATGGAAACCAATTTGACAATAAATTTCATATTAAAGAAATAAATAAATAACATGCTAATAACATAAACGAAGCCTAACCTAAAGCTACACTAGGTCTCTTACAGGCAGGACACGTGCCAGGAAAAAAGAGCAGGCTGCTGGTGCTCTTTCCAGGCTGTGGAGGAAGGGTTGACCAGAAGTGCCCCTTTCCCAGGTGAGGGACTATGTCCACAGATTCCTGGGAACCACAAGCAGGTTCCAGGAAGCGTTATCACAGAGGAGTTTGGGAGGGCACCAAGGAGCACGTGTTACTGAGAACAGACCCTCTTTCCCCAACTTTCTCCTGCTTACCCTGCTAATCCTGGTTCACAGAGACCTTACCTCCTATTGCTCGTCTCCACTTTAGTCACTGATTCAGGAAGCAGCAGATTTGCCATGTGTCAGCTACTGTGCTAGGCTCCGGGGACTCAGTCCTTGCCCCCAGGGAACTTGCACTGGAGAGGACCATTGCGTTTGCACTATATTCTCAGCTTCTCATTCTTTTCCACAGATGAAGTCTTTAGAATCCTGCATGGAATTCCCACCCTCACTTTTGCAGATAAACAATCAAGCCTCCTTTTATTTGCTCAACCACATACCTCGAAGGGGACGTGCACGAGGTGCGTCATTTTCTCCAGGATTTTTCTTGGTGCCATCTGATTCTAGGCCAGGAACCTGCAAAAAGCAAGAACTTTGGAGTGAGGGAGACATGGATTGGGACAGTGCAGTGCCTCACAGCAGTGGATGAATCTTCCCAGGGGATTTTGGGCAAGAGCGAGTGTTAGCATTAGTAGAGGTATTGTGTAACAGGACACGATGGCTAGGACGTTGGGGATTTCCTGATAAGGCAAGCAGGTCTTATTTTCTAGGGTAAGGTAAGCTAGTTAAAGCTGAGTTGGAGGACTGTGATTGGTGTTTGTTAAGTTTCCTTGACAAGTGCTTCCCGTAAATGCAGGCTGACTTAGGTTCAGATTTGTGATGTGGGCAGGTCCACTGAAGTGGCCTCCATTTTGTGGGTCCCCAGATACAAATTAACATTATCATATTTTTGGTTGGGTTCCTTGGAAGCAGAGCCTGAGGCAAAGTTTTGGGGACATGTGATTTATTGATTTATTCAGGAAAAACTTGTAAGTGACAAAGGGAAGCAGAAAAGTGAAGGAAAGAGTAGAGCAAGGATGTGGTCTCAGAAAATGCCAGACGTGATCCATAGAAAACTCTGAGGCATAAGTGATATCACAGAAATCTTCTCACCACAAGGCAAGAGGGCCAGACTTCTGTGGGTTGGGAAGGTGTGTGTGTGTGTGTGTGTGTGTGTGTGTGTGTGTGTGTGTGTGGCGTGTATGTGTGTGGGTATGTGTGGGTGTGTGTGTTGGGGAGGCTTGACCTCACAGCTGAGTCATCTCCCATTAGCTGTAAGGGAAGCTGTGAGCTGTTAGCACGTGGCTGCTTGTAGGATGGGTTCACCAGCATGGTAAAAGGGACGTGGGTGGGACAGCAAATGAATCCATCACACATAGGTTCAAATGCAGCGTTCACCTTCACAAGTTAGAGTGACCATTATATCAGGTGATTGTGAAAAGCCCCTGGTACAGTAACTGTCCCTCCCTCTCCCTTCAGGCATTACGAGGCAGAAGATCTTGACAGACCAGCCCAATCCAAAAGCCTACCTGATTCATATGCTGGTATGGCAAGAAAGTAAATCCATCACTGAAACCTTATTCCTCTGTACCTCCATCCCCAACCACATGGAGGAATCCAGCCTGCACCTGGTCTCCTGCTCATCCAGGGCTTTGACTGTTGTCACTGCCCCCAAAGAATTAGTGTCTTTCCTGCCTAAAAGTTGGTCCTTTTGATACCTCTAGAGCAGTATTTCTCAAACTATTAAGCTCTAGTTTATTGGGGGTTAGGGAATGGCAGGTAGAATAATGTCTCTCCTAAAGATGCCCACACCTTAATTCCTGGAACCCGTGACTGTGTTGCCTTATATGGCAAATGGAACTTTGCTGATGTGACTAAGAGTATGGACCTTGAGATGGGGAGGCTATCCTGGTTATCTAAGTGGGCCCAACCTAACACATGAGCCCTTAAGTTGAAAATCTTCCTTGGCTGTGGTCCAAGAGAGATGAGACAGAAGAAGAAGGGGGAGAGATTCAAAGTTTAAGAGGGTTTTGACACAGGAGCCAAGGAATTCGGGAAGCCTCTAGAAGAAGCTGGGAATGGCCCTCAGCCAGCAAGGAAACGGAAACCTGCGGTCCTATAACCACAAGGAATTCAATTCTACCAAGAACCAGAATGACTAAGGGAATGAATCCTCTCACTGAGCCTCAAGAAAGAAACACAGGCATACTGACACCTTGATTTTATTCTGGTGAGACCCACATCAGACTTCCAATCTACATACTGTATAATAATACACTTGTGTTGTTTATGTTGTTAAATTTTTGGTAATTTGTTACAGCAGTGATAGAAAACTAATGCAGAGGTCTTGATCAAGTTAGTTTAGGAAATGATGCTATAAATTATAGAACATACTACTCACCTTGTTATGAGAGAGTCATAGTAAAAACAAAACCAGTAACAAAACATTAATTGAATCAGATAATAGATAACTTGTTCACTACAAAGGGAGAGGCTGACGCTATCTTGATTCATAATTCTGTGTTCTGATAGCATCACATATTTTGTGCAAATAGAGGGCCGCAGACCCACAGCATCACGTTCCGTTGTCATAGTTACTCTCTGAAAAGAAAGATGCCCTGACAAAGACCAGATTGGCTGCAGTAAGGGGTGGGAAGGTACCCTGAGGGTAGCCAGATGCTTCTACATTCATGTCAGAGACATTTTTCCGAAGTTTGTATGCAGTCAGCTCTGTCCCCAAAGGAAAATGGTCATTTACATTTAGAAAACAGGAAGCCCATATTAATGATGGATACTTTCTGTTGAGAATTTGTCCTTCCATCCTAACACTTAGGAAACCAAATATCAACAGCAAAAAAAAAATGTTTTGAAATGGATTTTGCCTCAGATTAAGCACAACTACTGGCAACTTCATGTACCTCATTTCTTACCCTTCTCCAACTCAATCCAACTCAATCTAGCTACAGCTTCCTGTATGAACACACCAAGCTTATCCCTCTGCAGGGACTTTATACCTGCTCTTCCCTCAGCCCGGATTGCCCTTTCTTCAGATGCTTGCATGCTTCACTTCCTCCCTCCTTCCCTCCGTTCATTCAGGCCTCTGTTCAAATGCTCCCACTTCAGACAGGTCTTCCCTAGGCACTTTATCTGAACTAGACACTGTCTCCAATATTGTCAATGTCCTTTCCAACTTTATAGTTCCTCATGGCATTTCTGTATTTATTTGAGTAGCTGGTCATTGTTTCCCTATCAGATTGTAACCTACATGAAGGCCAGGCCCTTGTCTCTTATTCACTGCTGTATCCCTGGTTTCTGGCTTGTGGTGAGTACCTCATGAGATTCAACATGTGTTGACTGAAGGCATTTCTTGGAGTCTTGGTTCTCCACTGCCATACTAGTCACCCTACCTCACCCAATTTCTTCCAAACCCACGTTCTTCCCCTAGTCCAATGCAATTGGTATGGAAGATTGTATATTTCAAAGAGAGTCACCATAATGTATATCCCAGTTCACATGTCCCTCTTACAAACTGATGTTGATACTTCTTTGAGGAGTGTGTTCGTGTTCTCTCCTCTTGAATCTAGGCTGGTCTGTGACTATTATGGGACTATAATGGGACACCATGTGACTTCCAAGTCTTGGTCATAAAGGTGAGACAGCGTTTACCTTGTTTACCTCATTCTTAGGTCTCTCCCTCCACGGCCCCCATCCTGTGTAAAATCTCAAGCCATGTGGAAAGGCCATGTGTAGATGTCTTGACAGCTGAGCTAAGGTCCCAGATAACAGCCTAAGGTCCCAACTTCCAGACATAGGAGGAAGCCTTTGAGATGACTCCAGCCCCAACCACTGTCTGACTACAACTGTAGGAGAGACCACAGTGAGAACCACAAGCCAGTCAGACCCCCAAAATCCATGGAGGACAATAATAAAATGATCATTCTTGTTTTAAACCAGTAAGTTTAAGGATGCTTATTCTGTAGGAATAAGTAACTGAAACAGATGGGATATGAAATGGTCTATTAGAAGATCTGATTTCTAATCTGTCTTCTGTGCCATTCACACTTGCCAGTCCCTCTTCTTCACAAAGACTATTTCCAACGTACCAAACCACAGCAAAAGTGTAGCCATCTCTTCTAACCTTCACCTTAGGGTGATTTAGTGAAATGTGCTTATCTTCAGGAATTATACTTAGAAAAATATATGTATATATGATATATATCAAATATATATATTGATATATATAATATGTATGTATATATCATACATATATGAATATATGTATGATATATACATACATATTATATATATCAAGATTTTCCTATTATCACAACTTGGAATTTTCCTAGATTTAGCCACTCTGAAGATTAATAAGTCACCTAGGACAGCTGGATTAATGAACTTCGCCCCATTGTTCGTCTTCTCAGGCCCAGCCCCATGCCACTTCCTGGTGGCAGTTCCTTTTCCAGCAGCCTTATCAGATGAAAGCCAGTCAAACTCACCTCTGCAGCAGGGGCAACCCCTCCTAAAAGGGTGCTCAACTGCTTCTGCCTACCAGTCCTTACTCAAGGGCAGGGGCAAATCCCAGAGCCCCATCACCTCACTTGGCTGGACCCCATCTGGGAGGGGTTTTTATCTGCGGTGGGGTTGGATAACAAACTTGTGGTCAGAACCCCTCAAATGCAGTTAAGCACTGAGTCTGGAAAAAAAGCTGGAGATGGAAATATATGCAAAAAAGTACAGTGTCTGTCGCTGGGGGAAGAAAACAGGGAGACTGTATGGGTAGGGGACATAGAATGGGTCAGTCTGATGATAATGGGTAAAATCATGAGGTCTGGGTTTAGGTAGGCCTGAGTTCTAATTCTGACTCTGCAACAAGTCCCTCAGCCTTTCTCAGCCTCAGTTTCCTTAGCTGTAGAGTGGAAGCAGGAATAGAACCGCCTCGTAGGGGTGTCATATGGACAAAATGGATGGTGTGTGTCCAAGCCAGCACTGGGAAACGCTCAGTCAATGGGAGCTCTTGTCTTTCACTGGTACAGATCAATAAGGCTGTATGGGGAGTTGGTTAAGGCTGTAAGAGTCTATACAACAATGTATGGAGCCAATGTGGGGAGCTCTGAAATGGGCAAGCTTCCCATGTTGCCTCAGGGATGCTGGACAAGAGTCTTGGGCCTTTTATATTCCTTTTCCCCTGCCAGGACTTCCACCATCTCCTCTGGAGTTGCCGCTCTTGCATAACTTTTGAGCCACTAAAAAGTGTAGGCCTCTGGGACTGACACCCTGGGAAAATCCTGCCTCCATCCTCTCCCCTATCTCATCTGAAGGTTGGCTAAGGGGCCAACTCACAACACTTAACATAAACACCAGAAAACCCACTTAATGCCCTTGGTTTCCCACGAACTAGTGGTGGGACAGTGGCATTTGCACAAAACGACATGTACTAAAATAGGCAGCTTGAAATATTCCTGGCAGATGGTGCTAAATATAGACACAGTGACAGATTGGCCCCACAGCTCTTCCCCCGAGCGTTAAGAACGTGCTAGAGCCAAGAAGCTCCTCTTTTCCGGATGATTGTGGCAACAGCCCCAGGCTCTCACCATGCCAGAAAGCTGCTAAGATGTAGAGACGGGAGGTAACTCTGAGAGCGAACACCAGCACCGTGATGTGCAAGGTTCCCACATACCACGAGTGCTGGAATGAAGAAAAACGTACACATACAAAGTTCTGAGGGACTGGAACTTGTTTATCGGACCTTCTGAAGGATCAACTACTCTTCCAAGTGGTGTCTTTCACGAGCAAAAAATCGCTGAATGAAAGTAGAAGCAGTGTACGATGGTTGAGAGTGGAGGTTTGGGGGCTCAGGGTGCTTGGGTTTGAACCCTGGTTCTGCTCCTTAGTAGCTATATGAGCTTGGCCAAGTTACTTAACCTTCTGGAGCCTCCTTTTTTGTTTAATCTGCACAATGGGATAATAATAATATCTATTTCGTGTGAAGATAAATAACAATGTATGTAAAGGCCATGTACAATGCCTGGTACAGAATAACTCCTGCTTGGATGGCAGCTATTTTTTTTTAAGGCTCCAGGCTCTGAGCTGTCAGCACGGAGCCCGACATGGGGCTTGAACTCACAGACTGTGAGATCATGACCTGAGCTGAAGTCGGACGCTTAACCAACTGAGCCACCCAGGCACCCCAGATGACAGCTATTTTACTTAACAGACTAGGAAGGAGAGAGAGGCACCTAAATGGCCAAAGAGTTTTAAGGCTTAGAGGTGTTAAAAAACAAAACTCAAATGAGTAAATTTTAAAGATCTTATTGGCTTTACTCACTGATTCATGAATCAGGCAGCATCCTATCTGGCAGATAAAAAGGAGCTCCGAGGGGCTGTACAAAATGAAATACTTTTACAGGCAGAAGGGAGGAGGACAAGAAAGTTATACCAGCACAAAGCAAATTGGTAGTGGTACAGTCACCTGTCTTTTTTTTCCTTTCTGTTGCAAAAGTTAATGTGCTTCATCAAACAGCTTCTTAAGGGGAATGATTGAAACCAGTGCTCTACAAGGGCACTTCCCTAAGTTTTTCAAAATTATAAATGGCCAAATGTTCAAAAATAATAATTGGAAGTATCATCTGCAGCTTGGTTACCATTTCACCCAATTAAAAAAAAAATTACTTTACGGTCACCTTTCGTTAGGGGATGACAGGATCTATCAAGCAGATTATCCTACTAGTGCTGACCAGGTAATTCTAGATTGACTGGTTTAAGGTTCCATGCCAAGGAAAGGCTGAAATTATAATTAAGTTAAGTAGTAATTCTTGGTTTGGTGATTTGGGGCTTAGCATAAGTGACTCCATTTTGGGCCTATTGTCTCTTTTTAACAGAGGAATACTTTGGATAAGAATGAAGGCAAAATTAAAAATAAAGTCAAGCTGCCATATTTTCTATATCCACTGAGATTGTATTCAGAATGGGCAATACCAAAAATAGCTACCTAGTGGAAAGTGATCACTCAGTGGGTAAGGTGCTGGTGTGTGAGAGGCTGGCTTCCATGGAAGGGAGGAGATGTTTACAAAGGGCTCAGTCATCATCTTAAAAGGAGGGGCAAACCTATCTCTTCATAACTGATAAGAACTAGGACTTTGAACCCTGTGAAATTTGCTATCTGACTTTCCACACAGTAAAACATTTAAAAACCAGGAGGACTTTCTCTTAGATTTTAATGATAGCATATGCCAGTCTGTTGCAGATGAAAGTAGGGGGTCCAGAAGATGGGCCTGTGTTCTGATTCTGTCTTTGCTGCATGTCAGGCTCTGTTGTGGCTATGCTCCGGTCTCCTTCATTCCAGTTTTGTTCACGACAAGTTCTGGAGTTAGAATTTCTCAGTATTTTTTTCTCTGTGTGCTTCTAGGATTGTGTCCCAATTCAAACTGAATTGTCCTTGCGGGACTAGAATACTCCTGACAGCCCAAGTACTGCCCTTTGGAGCCAGAGGATTCTTTTCTAGAGGATTTTCTTGGTGAGAGGTTGTGGTAAAAACCACCTCTGTAGGAGAATTATGAGACTATATTTGGGCTCTGGCTCCAGAAATAGTAGGCCAGTGCATGTTCTCATGGTACAGACTTGCCTATATCCTTACATCCTGTATTAGTTAAAGTAGGTTAGCTGCAGTTACAAACAAACCCAAACGTTTCAGGGGCTTAACAAGGTGAAAGTTTCTTTCTCTCTCAAACAAAGCCCATTGGCATTGAGATGGGGAAGAGTAGAGGTGGGGAAGAGTAGAGGTTGCATTTCTCTGCTCCATATACTTATTCAAGAACCCAGGCTAACAGAGGCCCTACAATTTTCAACGTATGGCTTTCAAGGCTGCCTGGGTGTCACTATCCAGCTAACAGACAAGGTGCACAGAGAAGCACGGTGGGGCATTTTCATGGGTCAAGCCTAGAACAGGTGTATAATTGTGTCACTTCTACTCACATGCCATTGGGTAGAACTTAGTCACAGGACCATATAGATGGCAAAGGAAGCTGGGAAGGGCAGCTTAGCTGTGTGCCCAGGAAGGAGAGAAGATCAGGAATGTTGGTGCTCCATGAGTGCTGTGTCACACTTACTGAAGCTAATTCAAGAAGCCAAGTGACCCTTTGAAGCAACATTTTGAAGAAACTATTGAACTTGTTTTTCTAATTCTGTGTGCTGTTTCCACTCAATGTTTCAATTAGATTTGTTAAATAGTTGCTTTTAATCTTTATTTCTTCCTGTTAAGTCTTGTTGTAATCAAAGAACATCTCAGTTTCCCTACAATAAAAGCGGAGCTGATCTGTCTCTCACAGAAGTCTGTTTCTTTATGAATGGCATGGTGACTGAGTACCTCCTTTTAAGAAGAAAACACCAACTATTTTTTAAAAGAAAGCTTATCTTAATGTAAGACTCGGAGTTTTGCACATTACATCATTGCTGGGGTTTTAGTAGAAACTGCTAATGAATATTCCTGCAATGCTGTTTGAATCTGTTGTATCAACAGGCTGCAAAAGAGCTTAGCAGACAAAGGGAAAAAAGAAAAAGAAAGAACACTTATGAGAGGCCCAGTCCCATAATGACCATTTATTAAGCTCCCCAGTGTTTAAGTAGGAACTGCCAGATGCTTTCCTCATTCCTACTAAAGTAAGTTATAAGCACGAATATCATGATATTTGTATGTTTAGAGCATTCCCTTATCTTTATGATCATTTACAAAGACATTAAAAATTGCTCCAATATTCATGAAACTAAAATCATACTTCTAAGGCTTTAAAGCCCTGACACAAAATTCCATTATAGTTGAAAATTGTAATAATATTGCTGAATGTACAGCCTACTGTTATGCTAAGATACGAATACAATAAAATTTAATATACACTTTACCCTGAACATACTTCTATTTGACACTTCTTACACTTCATTACATTTAAGTTTTTCACTTAATTTTTTTACATGGACTAATAATCCTAAAACTTGGTTGTGCTTCATAATCACACAGAGAGCTTGTGGAAACTCCTGGAACCTACCCGGGACCTGCTGATATGAGGGGTGGGATTGGGGCCTATGTATTTTTAACAAGTTTGCCGGGTGGTTCTGATGCACACAAAAGCTGGAGAACCATGCCTGGCGTGTCTTAACACTTCCAGCATCTGGCATATAGTAGGCACTTAATATATCTTCGATGAATGAATGACTGAGTGGATGAAACAAATAGAATAGTACTCTTACAAATAAATTTGTTACTGAGTCTGAAGCAAGAAAATAAGAATTCATTGAGGATTTGGGGGCGCCTGGGTGGCTTAGTCGGTTAAGCATCCAACTTTGGCTCAGGTCATGATCTCATGGTTTGTGGATTCGAGCCCCATGTCAGGCTCTGTGCTGACAGCTCAGAGCCTGGAGCCTGCTTTGGATTCTGTGTCTCTGTCTCCCTCTGCCCCTCCCCCACTCACATTCTGTCTGTCTGTCTCTCTCTCTCTCTCTCTCTCTCTCAAAAATAAATAAACATTAAAAGAAATTAAATAATTCATTGAGGATTTACTGTCACAGACATTAAACATAAAAACGAGAAATAATTTGATTCCCAGGAATGCTGCTCTGATAATTCAACTTTGTTTGTGCAATGCTTGTTTGTCGTGCTTTACTGATATCAAGTATTCAGATTACTACTAGAATGCCAAAAGTCATAGATTGATAGGAGGGTCATCAGGAAAGGGTATGTCATACTTAGAGGGGGACCCAAGAATTGGAGTAAAATAATTTTGATGAAAACACAGCATCTGAATAACATAAACCTTGGTGTCAAGAACAATTTCAAGACCACCCATTTAATGAGAACTTATACTTCAATGAAGGTACTTTACTAAGAGTTAGACTCCCCCAAAGCAAGGTGTGTCATGAGAATGGTCAGTTTCCAGAAAGCTGACAAACACTTTCCTGTATGTAATATCTTCCCAGTTTTCTTCCTACCTCCTTGGATGCTCCTTCTTTTTCTTTTCAGGCTCATCATCCTCTACTCAGCCATTTTCAATTTTTAATTGAAAAGTGAAATTTCTCAAAGTTTTTCCTGAGGCACTCTCCTCTTCCCATTCTCTAGGGCATATTATCTATTATTCCAAGAGCCTTAACTATCATATATTTATTCATGGTGTCCAAATTTGTGTTTCCAGCCCAGACCTCTACTCTGAGCTCCAGTTGGTTATACAGATCCTAGAAAAACAGTTTACAAAACTTAGGCCTAACTTCAATGAGTAAAAGAAAAAAATATTAATCTTTTATTTTTCACTGATTGAGCTTATAGATATGTAAAGTATCTAATGTGCCAGATACATATAAAACATCTTAAGTTATGTGCCAAGCACTCAATAAATATTACATGATGTTTTTTTTTCCCCTCCTGATGTTGTTTTATAATGTAGCCCTCTGAAAGCAAGATACACATAAAAGTTCAGATCTACCTCAGGTGTACATCCAAGTAGACAGTGTCAACCATGCTAAGATGGGATGATATCTGGCTGGGATCCTGAACACAATCTCAGACAAGCCACCTACCTCTCTCAGGTTCAGGAAGGAAAAGCATATATGTAGGAGAAAACCATTCTGTTCATTACTCTGAAGTTTAAGTCCTACCTTGCCCTCTTCACTTGGGAACTAACCCCCAATGAGATACCCAAGGCCACCTGATGTCAATGGGGTTCCTTTGCCTGGAGAAGGAAACCAAATAGCCCTGACCAAGATCAAGCACAGTAGCCCATATCCCCAAAACTCACCTGCAGTCCTGATTCTCAAGCATCTGCCACTTTCATGACTAGAACGTGGAAGGAGGGATAAATCCAAAAGAAAGGCATGCAGGGAAAGGGAGAGCTTCTACTTGTGGCCAAAAGCATATGCACCCCTTATGTCTCCCACCTTTTGCCTTGAATCTATCTCAGTATTCCCACTGGTGTTGACCCATTTCAGATCTCCTCCAGATGGTGGAGGTGAGGAGTTTTGTACTCATCCAAGAGAGTATGGGATGCCATTTGTTTTGTAATGTTTTTATTCTTCCGACAACTATATTTTGAGTGACGACTATGTGTCAGTCACTGTTAAAGGTGCCAGAAATACAGCAGTGATGAAAAATGACAAAAATCCCTCCCATCATGGGGATTATACATTCTAGCATATAAGTAAAATATATACTAGGTCAGATGATGGTAAGTCCTGTGGAGAAAAATAAAATTGGGAGGGTGGAAAGGGAGTGCTAAGCTATCACAATAACCTCAGCAAGAGATAATGGTGTTCAAAAATGACAGTTGGGGATTTTAATATCCCACTCTCAATAATTGATAGAACAATTAGAAAATCAGCAAGCAGGGCACCTGGGTAGCTCAGTGGGTTGGCGTCTGACTTCAGCTCAGGTCATGATCTCACTGTTCGTGAGTTCGAGCCCCACGTCAGGCTGTGTGCTGACAGCTCAGAGCCTGGAGCTTGCTTCGGATTCTGTGTCTCCCTCTTTCTCTATCCCTTCCCACCTCCCTTTCTCCCCCACCCCTCTCCGTCTTCTCTCTCAGCAATAAATAAACATTAAAAAAGAAAAGAAAAGAAGCCAAGCATATAGAAAATGTAAAGGACACTTTACCTCACTGGTATTTATAAAACATTCCCAATGACCCAATGACATCAGAATAGACATTCTTTTCAAACACACATGGAACATTCTCCAGAATAGACCATATGTTAGGTCATAAAACAAGTTTCAATAAATTTAAAAGGTATGAAATCATACAAAGTGTGTTCTCTAACTACAATGCAATTAAATTAGAAATCTGAGGAATTACCGAATACTTGGAAATTAAATACTTCTTAATAACCCACTGTCAACCAAAAACACCAGAAGGAAATGCTTTAAATATTTTCAGCTGAATGAAACTGAAGTCAACAGATAAAGATTTATGGGATGCAGCTAAAGCAGTGATTACAGGGAAATATATAGCTATAAATGCCTACATTGTAACAGAATAAAGATCCTCAATCGATTACTTAAACATACACCATAAGAAACTAGAAATAAAGGAGTTAATTAAATCCAAAGAGTTAGAAAACAATGAAGTAGAAAACTGAAAAATAATAGAGAAAATCAATGAAACAAAAAATCTGTTCTTGGAAAAGATCAACAAAGTTGATACATCTCTAGCTAGACTGATTAAGAAATAGAAAGAGAAGACAGGAGTTCTCAAAATCAGAAAAAAAGGGGCAAGTTTTACTACCATCTCTACAAAAAAAAAAAAAGGATTATGAGTAAATATTACAAACTACTTTGTATCAAGTCAGACAACTTCTGTGAAGTGGACAAATTTCTAAAAAGACACAAATTACCTAAACTAACTCAAGAAGGAATAGAAAATGTAAATAGAATATTAAGTAAAAAATTGAATTAGTAATTTTAAATCTTCCCACAATGACAAAGCCAGGCCCAAATGGATTCGTTGGTGAATTCTACCAAATATTTTTAAAAAGAAATAATTCTAATTATTTACAAGCACTGGAAAACAGAGGATAGGAAACACTTCCAAACTTATGCTATGAGCCCAGTTTACCCTGATATAAAAGTCAGGCAAAGATATTTTAAGAAAAGAAACCCACAGACCAGTATCCCTCATGAAAATAGACACAAAAGTCTTTAGGATTTTGACAAAGTTAAGTCCAGGAGCATATAAAAAGAATTTTTATGCCATCACCAAGTGGAATTTTTATAAGGTTGGTTTAGCATTCAAAGAGCAATTAATGCAATACACCATATTAGTAGAATAAAGGACAAACATATGATCAACCCTGTAGGTGAAGAAAAAGCAATAGGTCAACATATTGATAAAAACAATACTTGTACTTCTTTTTCCACCATGGACTGTTAACTGCAGATCATTGTTCCTTCGGAAATTCTGGGAAAATATAAGGAGAACATTCACACTCATGTGCCATGAAGACCCTTGGCATGAAGGCCCCCAACTCTATTGCTGAGGTCCTTGGGCCTGAAACTGGTAAGCTATCAGTTGAAATGCAGTGAGTTCTCCTTGGACGATAATATTAGTCTCTTGGGGTACCTGGGTGGCTCAGTTGGTTAAGCGTCCAACTTCCGCTCGGATCATGATCTTGTGGTTTGTGAGTTTGGGCCCCGTGTGGGGCTCTGTGCTGATGCAGAGCCTGGAGCCTGCTGTGGATTCTATGTCTCCCTCTCTCTCTCTGACCCTCCCTGGCTCACACGTTCTCTCTCTCTCAAAAATAAATAAGGTCAGAGGATGGCTCTAATTGGAGGATATGAAGGGATGTTTGCAGGAGGAAGACTCCAGAGTCCTCTGAAAAAGGGAGTGAGGAAAGTCACATTACTTTTTATAAATCATTACAGTCTGTCCAAGGGCATGTTGCTCACAGCCAGTCCTTAGGTAGGCTCCCAAGTCCCTGGGGCCTTACGTGATTTGCCCCCCATGATATCTCCAGACTCATCCCTTAATACTTTCCCCCTCTCTCTGCTCCAGCCACATCCTTCTCCCAGCCCAGATGTGCCCCGCGTCAGGGCATCTGCACTGGCTGTTTCCCCTCCTTGGAGTGTTCTTCCCCCAAATATCCATATGATAAACTCTCACTTTCTTCAGGATTTTACTCACAAACCACCATTTCAGGGAGACCTTCTCCACTGACCTTTTTTTAAAATTGCACCCCTTTAACCCCGCCAATCTCCCTTCCCTGCTTTCTTTTCTCTATACTATTTATTACCACCTGACATACTATGTATGCATTTTCCCTTTTTATCTTTGTAATTGTCTGTCTTTCATTGATCATCTGTCTAGAGACTATCTTTAGAATCCGAAAGAACATATTCCTATATTCTCAACCCTTTAGAATATAAGTTCCATGAGGGCAGATATTTTTGGTGTTTATTCACAGCTGTTCACCCAGAGCCTGTGACAGTATCTGTCATTTAGCAGGCCAGTGATAAATATCTGTTGCATGAATGAACAGCTGACAACCAGAGAACAGGAAAAGCAGTGGAGCTCAAGCCAGGACACCCAGAGCGTAGCTCTAGAGACCCCTTAACCTGAATCCCTTTCTACACCCAGGGAGCTCTGTCCCCTCACACCCCTATGCCCACCCCGTCAGCAATAACCCATGGCGTTTCACACCAGTGTGTTTCAGTAAGCGACTCCGATCCTTTGGAGCCCAGACCATATTTTCACCCTATCTTAACATCTTGCTAAAGCTCAATCTTAAAACCAGTCGGTCAAGAACGCCTCCTGGGAATCACACCATTCACTCAGCTCCTGCTATTCTAAAATTGCTTTTTTTTTTTTTTTTTGGTCTTTAGAATTGTGCTCTGTTCTTTTGCATTTCCGACTGAAAGAAGGGACTGTCTCTCACTTGCCGTCTTGTAAGAATCCAGCCACCAAAAGCATGACCAAAATATTTTTTAAACACATGTTTTAGTGGGAGAATGGTTTTCTTGTGTCCCTATTGCACTCGGATGCTCCACCCGACTCCCGTGGATGTGGTGTTTACAGCGGCACCCGGCCTGACAGTTCGCTGTAACAGCTCCGATTTAGATCCAAGGCCGGCTGGGGGACCACCTACAATGTCAGGCTCTTTGTCTTACCCACAGACTCCCAGACTGTGTAAAAATTTTTGGAGACTGGTTTCCCATTAATTTTTTTTTAAAGGCAAGAAAAAGAAAAATAGAACAATCCTAATGTAAAACCCGACATTTCTGTCCTGTCAGCAGCATGTAGCTTTTTATCTTCTTCATTTATCGCATATGCTGCCCACTCCACCCCACAACCCGTTCATTTTTCTGCTTGCTTGTTTGTAGTTAGTTTCCAGTCCCAAATGTTGGAGTTGGATTCTACATTTCATTTATTAGTGTCACTGCAGAAGCCGCACGTTTTCCTGAGCTCATTCATCATGCCTCCTCCTCTCTCAGCCTCACGTTAAATATGCAAGGTCTCATTACAGTCATAGCTGTCGTGGTCTGCGGGAGGAAATAAAGGAAAGATTGCAGGAATACAACGTTACGACAGTCTGCCTTGGAATTAGCCATTCATTTTCCATGCAGCCAGAAAATTTGTGGTAAGTCACTAACTAATTTGTGAAGGTCACCATGGAGGTGCTTCCAAAAATGCTGAGATACAAAACTCTCTACCTTCAAGGGATTCCTCAGCAAGCAGCGGACATCAGAGATATATGAAAGAAATAGGTAGCAGATGACAGGTACCTGAGTGAGTTGGGGCTTCAAAAGAGTGCAAGATCACTTCAGCTGGAATAGTCAGAGGAGGTCTCATGGAGACGGTGGCTTGGTGGTGGCATTTGAACTGGGACTTGAAGGATGAGTAAGGTTTGTAAAAACAGAGAAAGGAAGGCAGAGGAGAAAGAATTTTAAGGGGAGGAAACAGTATGAACGAAACCATGGAAGCAGAAGAACTTAGCTTGTATTTAAGGATGATAAAGTTAATTTGTATATGGGGACCTACAAAATGGAAGCTCTGCCCACGTCCCAAATCTAAACCCAGGTCAGCCTGCTCTTATGGGAAATACCTGTCAAGGAAACCTAACATACTCCAATCACCATCCTACGACTCAGCTTTAGCTAGCTTACTTTACCCTAGAAAATCAGACCTGGTAGCCTTATCAGGGAATTCCCCAAATCCTAGTCAATCATGCCCTATTTCCGAGTTGCTTCTTCTAAAGCTCTATAATGCTCACTCTTGCCCACAATCCCTTGGAAAGACTCTCCACTGCTTGTGAGGCACTGCACTGCCCCAATCTGTGGACTGTCTTCTCTTGAATAAAGGACATCAAACTCATTCCTAAATTGTTTTTCTTTTGTCATTTGACAAGGACAGGACATCTTCAAGTCCCAGAGGCTCCTTCATTTGAAGCACCCAGGAAACAGAGGAACAGCATGATTTCCAAGTCTTACCCAGAAACTCTGCAGGAATGTGCTTCCCAATTCTGTCAGTAGGACTAGCTCCTTCTCATCCTTCAACTCTGAGATTCTATGTCACCTCCTCAAAAATGACCTTCTCTGACCACCACATGTACAAATTGGACTCCTTCCTGACAATGTTACCTCCTTCAGTTAAGTGATAACATGTACCATAGTTTATAGTCATTATGTTGATACATTTACTTGTCTGTCTCTAACAGTTGCCTCTAAAGTTTCTTTTCTTTTTTTTTAAGTTTATTTTTTAAAGAGAGAGAGTGAGCAGAGGAGGGGCAGAGAGAAAGGGAGGACAGAGGATCTGAAAGGGGGCTCGAACTCACGAACTGTAAGATCATGACCTGAGCCAAAGTCAGACACTTAACTGACTGAGCCACCCAGGTGCCCCCTGCAACTAAAGTTTCTTATGGCAGAAACCATATCTGTTTGCTCAGTGCCTGAAAAATAGTAGGAGCTTAATTAATTTTCAGTGGTTGAATGAATGAGGAGACAAGGCTGCAATTAAGATTTTCAAGATCTCTGGGTACTTTTGCTTTCATTGGCTCCTTCTTCCATAGGATATATTTCAAATTATGTTTTATAACTATGTTGGTATACATATGAACATAATCCAAGGTGGAAAATATTTTTTGTTCTGATTTGAAATAAATTAAACATTTTATGGACCCCAAAAGCACTGTGGGCCCTAGGCATTGTGCCTCTTGTTCCTAATGGATAAGTCAACCCTGTGAATAGCAAAACGTTTTTAAAGATTATTAGGTAGCAAGGCTAGACAAATAATATGGAATAAGATGATGGAAGGTCTTGTACATCTTACTTTGAATATTATGCATTTGAACATTAGAAGGTGTGATATTGTAATTTATAATAGGGAATATATATTTGGTCTTCCTCCATGTTTCTGGCACAGATTTCCTGAAACCCTTGGAATTTCCTTAGTGATGGATGTGATAATGGTGCTTTTGTTATGCTAATGAGGCAACTTTTGGAAAGTCCTAGGTATCCAAAGGATAGAAGGGGTTGCCAGAGGAGCCAACCACAAGATTAGAAGGCTGAAAGTTTCAGCCCCGTTTTGACCTCCTCCAGGGAGGGGAGAGGGGCCAGAGATTGAGTTCAACTGCCAATGGCCAATGATTTAATCAGTCAGGCCTATATAATGAAGTCTCATAAAAAATGGAAAGGATGGGGTTCAGAGATAGGTTGATGAACCAGCACACTTCCAAGTGCCAGTGGCTGGCCCCAAACTCCACAAGGACAGAGGCTCCTTTGTTTGGGAGCTTGCGCTTTGAATCTTTTCATCTGGCTGTTGATTGGCATCCTTTTTTAACTTTTTAATTTTTTTTACCGTTTATTCATTTCTGAGAGACAGAGACAGAACATGAGTGGGGGAGGGGCAAAGAGAGAATTCCAAGGAGGCTCCAGGCTCCAAGCTGCAGCACAGAGCTTGATGTGGGGCTCAGACTCAAGGAACATGAGATCATGACCTGAGCGGAAGTCAGACGCTTAACCAACTGAGCCCCCCAGGCGCCCCTGATTGGTATCCTTTAATATCCTTTGTAGTTAAAGTGGTGAACTAGTGAGTAAACTGGTTTTGTGACTTCTGTAAGCTGTTCCAGCAAATTAATCAAACCAAGTTGGGAGTCATGGGGACCTCTGATGTATAGCCAGTCTGTGAGAGGTTTAGATGACAACCTGGACTTGCAACTGGCATCTGAAGTGGGGGACAGTCTTGAGGGACTGGGTCCTCAACCTGTGGAATCTGACGCTATCTCTGGATGGACAGTGTCCGAAATGAGTTGAAGTAGAGGACACCCAGCTGGTGTCAGAGAACTGGTGGTGTGGGTAAGAACTCCACTGCCCCCTACACACACACCCACACATACCCACACACACCCACCCCCCCCCCCCCACACACACACACACTGGAACTGAGTGCAAAGCTTTTTAGTAGGCAATAAAAATCATGAGAGATTCTGAGCTAAAGAATAATATGGTTTCAATATCCCAGCACCACTGTAAGAAAAAGCCATAGGATGAACAAAGGAAGAAGACGTTAGTCAGGAAGGTTCCAGAATGTGGTCCAGACACCAGGAGGTGAAAAGGGATCTGGACTGTGGTACCAATAGTGATGGCAGTATTGGAAGAATAAAAGCAGAGCTGGGAGAACCTGTGACTGTCTCTCATAGCCCACTAGGGAGGGCACATTCAAAGACGGCTGTGGTTCTGGGTCTAGACTGAGAGAATGGTGTGATCGTGAACAGAAACAGTGTCATCCAGAGAAGAGGGACTTGGTGGGGAACATGATGCATTTGGTTTGGGACACGTTTTGGGGATGGGATGCTGGCAGAGCCACCAAATGGAACTTAATAGTCAGACAGAAATGTGGGTCTGGAACTCGGGAGCTTCAAATTTTTAAACAACCTTCAGCCAACTTCAACGTTATTAAAATCATAGTATATGAATAATGAAATCAGAAGAGAGCACTTCTAACCAACCATTCAAGTACTACCTCCTCTCTGGGCTGCCTGAATTGTCCTAGTAACTAGGGACGGTTAAGGGGGTCCCTTGAGTTCCCTGCCTCTTTGTTTTTCTTAGGCAAAGACATGAAAGAAATTCCAGTGAATTCTATTATAACAGAGCAAATCCAGTGAGTTCACCCTTACTCTAAATTGACTCTCATCAAATGAGCCAACTGACCATAGATGGTTAGCATTATACTTTTAATTAGAAGAGGCTTAAAACTCCTATTTCTATAAACTTGATAGGCAAGTATGAGGCCTGCAGCATTTCAATTAGGAGCCTGCCGAGGAAAAAGTTGGTTGGGAGAAAGGCAACTTCTTCATGAGAGGCTGGGCCCTATGAACAAAGCTGGAACTATGGGAGCTTCCTGGTCCCCAGTCTCAAAGTTTGCATCCGGTGAAACAGATTCTAGGGCAAGCAATTTCACCCAACCTCTATTCCTACCTGGCATGAATTTTTAAAAAAAAATTTTAATGTTGATTTATTTTTGAGAGAGACAGAGTGTGAGTGGGGGAGGGGCAGAGAGAGGGAGACCAGAATCTGAAGCAGGCTCCAGGCTCTGAGTTGTCTGCACAGAGCCTGATGTGGGGCTTGAATCCACGAACCGGTGAGATCATGACCTGAGCTGAAGTTGGCCACTTAACCGACTGATCCACCCAGGTGCCCCTGGGCTGGCATGAATTTTTAATGTTAGAATCAAGCAGTAGGAGTAATGGCTCTCCCTCTGGATGGGATTTGAGCAATCTATCCCTTTCCTGGAAAGTTCTTCTGAGATATTAACATTTTTACATCCTACCATGAAACCGGGTGCCAGTGTCTTCTCAAGTAATCTGTGCCTCTGTCATCCTATTTGTAAAGTGGAGGAAATATTGTTTATCTCAGGGGACTGTGGTGAGGGTTCATGGAGTTACTTTATGTAGCACTTTATGTCTTATGGTAATTTATGTATAGAAGACTGTCTGGTTGATAGTAAGTGGTCAATAAATGCTTTTTAACTTTTAGCACACTAGCTCTCTTCTCTTCCTCTACATTTCTCCCCTAAAAATAGAAATTGTATGTATCTGCATCAAAGTTACTTAAGAGTTTGTTTGAAGGCAGAATCCTGGCTACCACCTAAGACCAAGGAAATCCTGACCCCCTAGGAATGGATCCCAGAAATCTGCCTTTGAACAAATTTTCTAAGAGATTTTAGTCTCCCTGAAGTTTGAGACCCACTAGTCTGCTGGGTTTACAAGAAGTACAGATGAAATTTCTGCCTTGGCCTCCATGTCCTGATCAGTGACGGAACATATTCCATCATCTAGAAACCCAAGACCTGAGATGTGCTGATTGCTCAAGGCATGGAGCCTGGGTCGGAACAAGGCCAACAAGACCGCTCTGAAGAATACCCGATTCCTGCTCCACCCCTCAGTCTTGTTCTAGAACTCGACCTCATGATCTAGATCTGGTACGATCCATTCCCAACCTGCGGCCACTGGAGGAAGCCTCCCATGCCCATCAGTTTTCCAAGAAGGAGGTCTGCTTAGAGACCCTGGTGATGCTTTGAATACATCTGTCATCACATCAGTCAAGTCATATACACAACATACATGAACCCAGCTGCCTCCTGGCTGGGTATTCTCTGATTCCCTGGCACGTCAGGGTATGAGATGATTAATTTTGAATCACAAGCTCACTGGATGTGACATTCAAATTTGACCCCACCGAGCCACCTTACCCCACAGCGGCTATTGCGTGCCTCACATTTTTTTTTTTTCAACGTTTATTTATTTTTGGGACAGAGAGAGACAGAGCATGAACGGGGGAGGGGCAGAGAGAGAGGGAGACACAGAATCGGAAACAGGCTCCAGGCTCTGAGCCATCAGCCCAGAGCCCGACGCAGGGCTCGAACTCACGGACCGCAAGATCGTGACCTGGCTGAAGTCGGACGCTTAACTGACTGCGCCACCCAGGCGCCCCAGCCTCACATTTTAAATATGAGAATCTTGCCACATCATCAGAGCAATCACAATACACATTAATAAGTCCTTCTATTTCTATAGGACTTTATGGTTGGTTATCAGAGAACTTTCACAGCTATCGCCTAGCATGACCTCACATTGGGAGTTAGAAAAAAATAGGAGTCCATGCTGCTTCATTGAAAGTGGAATCGCAAGGAGGCTTGAGCAACTTACCTAAATGCACCTAACAGGTGAATTTGGAGGCTAACATGGAGGTGACACCCATGCTCCGGAACCCCTGGCATGAGTTTGTCTTGTTACCGCACACTGCCTCCAGTCACTGTAGCCCCAAGGGCAGAGACGAGGTGAAGGGCACTAGCTTTGGGGTCACACTTTGAATCCTGAGTCCATCATTCATTAGCTGTGTGACTTTGAGAAAATCTACCTCGCGGAGGTGAGATGAGGGCAAAATGTAAAGCACCGTGCTTGGCACACAGTGAACGCTCCATAGCTGTTTTGTGCCATTATTATTAACAGTAGGTATCACTGACAGTCAGTGATGGTGGTGCTGATCAAAAAGGCTATGATTTTGTCTTCTCCTATGCACCCTTTTGGGTAAGAGGACAAAATAGTTATTATATTCCATTTTTGTCTTCTTGTTTTGTTTTCTTTTAATAAAATAGAGAAACCTTTTGGGACTTATTCTCCAGTTTTCAAAAACTTTAGACTGAATCATTATTATGTGGTGTTATGTTTGACTCAGGGAATAGAACTTTTTCCCCAGAGGACAGAGTGCTATATTCTATCCCAAATCAAATGAGTTCAGCTACTCTGTTTTGTTCCGTTAACTTTTTGACTAATGTTAAAAGCAAATGCTTAAGAGATACACTGGATCAAATGAGTGGGTGAGCCATGATCAGGCAAGAAAAAGATATTTGTTGTCTGAATTTCCCTGATAATGTGCTCGATTTGGTTTAGTTGGTCCCTGACCAATTTCTAAACAACATCTAGAAATTCTGAATGAAATATTAAAGAAAGAAATTAAAAGGTTGATACTCAGGGAACCATCTGCCTTAGATGATAGAATTATCACTTTGAGTGAATTACATTCAGAGAGATTTTAGGTCTCTTCTCACAATCACTTCCTGCTAACAAGTCAAGTCATTGCCATACCTTGCATTTTATTCCACATACAGCGTTCCCCAGGAACTTAAAAGTCCCTTGGGGGAGATTGCAAAGTGAGAGAGGTGAATGAACTACCTGTCAGGCTAACGGCCATGGAGGTTCTGAGTGTAGAGCAAACCCCCAACACAGATGCCATCCTAGAGGATAAAACACATTAAGGCAAGAGCTGGTACTCTCCGTCTTTCTAATGAGGATGACCCTCTTCCTGCCTGCCCCTGCCCCTCCCGTGCAACTCCCTGAGGCAGCTGGTACCCAGGGAATTTGCTCACATCCAGACAAATAAAGCATGAGAAAACAAGACCATGAGCATCAGAGCAGCCATCTGACATGCAGAGAAGTGACCCATGAGGGAATGTAACCCAAGAAAATAACTCAGAAGAAAACAAAAAGATTCCCAGCAGCACTATTTTTAAGGGTGGGGGGGGGGGATCTATACAGAACTAAAAACCACACCAGTGTGTGGAAGGGCCCAAAATGTCCCGATGGAAAGCGTGATGGAACATTATACAGCCATTATGCATAACAAGTTTATGGACTACAAACATGTAGAAATGTTTATGTAGAATAGTACAGAGTGGAAAGCCACAACTAACAATGTCAAAATTAATTTATGTGACTGCATCTAAGTGCTGAACACTGCTATAAAAGAAATCTCCCAACCAAGAGATTAGAATCTTTATGAGTTTATCTTATCTCAAGTTAAATGGATCACACAACTATATTACCACATTTCTCTAGTGAGTTCATTTTCCCAGTCTTGTAACTGCTCTGTCCTTTCTCCACTAGGGCTCAAACTTCGCAGCTCTCTGACAACAGAATCCTAGGAGGCATCTGCTACCCTTGCTCTGCCTGCACGAATTTGGCGACATGATCCTTCTTTCCTGGGTTCCAGCCACATGGGCCTCTCGGTCTTTGAATTTACCAAATGCTCTGCTTTCTCAAGGGCTTCCCCCATACTCTTTCTGCTACCTTGAAGTCCCTTGTCTCAAGTCAGTCAACTCAATTGAGTCTCATATTTAGGACCTCCACTATTAGCCTCGCTCATGGCCGTACGCACTTTTTCTTCACAGCACCTAGCACGCTTTGTAATTTTAAATGCATTTGCATAATTATTGGTTTACAGTGTCCCCCTCTCCTAAATAGACTGTAAGCTCCATGAGGAATAGTAATCTGAGCTGTTCATGATCTGATATCTACCTAGTATACGCCACAGCACTGGGCCTAGATTCCTTGTCTCATAAAACTGTGCTGAATGAATGAAGAGGTGGATGAATGGATGAATGAATGAAGTGATATGAATATAATGTAATATTCAGGAGGCTTTATTTTTTCCCACAAAAATATACCATGTGGTGTAGACTACTAAATAATACCTTGCTCTCATTTGAGTAGTGCTTTCTATTTTTCAAAGCATTTTCCCATACAATAATAAGTTTTTTGATTCACATAAGCCTATGAGGTAGACATTATTCCAGTTCCACATTTGAGAACATAGAGGTTCTGAGAAATTAAGTAACTGCCCCAAGCTGAACTGTGTGGTACAAAGAGGTCTGGGATCCAGACCTGCTAGATTCAGGCCAAGGGTTTGGACCCTCTGCCTCTATGGCTCTGACTATGTCACTGTGTCTACTGGGAGGTACACTGGGAGCACTGAAGGTGCAGAGGCATTATCTTGATAGGTCCCTGCTGCTCAGGAATGATGGGAGGAGGTGACGGCCCTACAGTCTGGGCAGAGGATCCTGGCTTCACCAGGTGGGGCTGGAGCGGTGAGGCGATGGGCAGCGAGCCTCAGACATGGCTCTCAGCCCCTCTTTCACAACGGCCTGCAGTTGTTCAGTGCCTCGTTGTTCATGTTACTCAGGCAGCGTATCCAACTACTGATTAGTGATAATTGCACCGGTGGCTCCATAGTCACTAAGCCTGGACGCCACACAACAGAATGGATTGAGCGTGGGCTAGTTCCTGGGTTGAACACCAAATGACCCGGAGAAGTCAGAGAGAGCCACCAC